>NW_020837947.1:32266655-32330554 GCF_003676395.1 Aethalodelphis obliquidens | reverse complement strand
GTTTGCGGTACGCGGGCCTCTCACTGTTGTGGCCTCTCCCGTTGTGGAGCACAGGCTCCGGACGCGCAGGCTCAGCGGCCACGGCTCACGGGCCCAGCCGCTCCGCGGCATGTGGGATTCCTCCCAGACCAGGGCACGAACCCGTGTCCCCTGCATCGGCAGGCGGACTCTCAACCACTGCACCACCAGGGAAGCCCTACCCTTGTCTTTTGCTTGTTTACTTTCGTTCCTATTTTACGTCTGCACAGTAGAGAGATTAAAATCATTTGTCTCTTTATTCATCACCGTAATATTACAGGTAATAGGGTGATTTTGAAAAAAAAAAATCAAAAATCAGAAGAGCCTGTAGAAAAACTAAATATAAACTGAATGTTAAGAGGTTTTTGGTCTATTTTGTCTTCTAAAAACATATAATTAAACAAACAAGTTTGAGATGACTAGAACCAAGAAATTACCTTGATTCGAACAGCAGCTCCAGGTATCCTTAAGAGGCCTTCTGTTTCCAAACCTCCCTCTTCAATGCGAGAAATCAGCTGTGTATAAACAGAAGAACGTTCTGAGTTTGGCATTCTTAACAGGTACAATCCCAAATTTAACATCTATTTCATATATAAATAAAGGAAAACGGATTACAGGGACGTGTAAACTGGATTTCACAAAGTTTTGAATGCTATTGCACTACCACTACCCATCCTTTAAGCCAATGCACCCCAACACTTTAATCGTAATTTAGAAAAAGTTGGGTCCTTTGGAAGAAAAGTGTATAATTTCACACAACAGCTGTGCTATCCCAAACAGACACTGACCCACGTTCATTGTTTCAAAGCAACTAAGACCATGCATTTCTTCTGCTTTTTCAGAAACACACGTTCTGCCATCAAATAAATCGTATGAAATTCTAGTATTTGCATATTTACATCCCTTTTTTAGTCTGTTCAAAGAAAGAATTATTTATGACATGAAGGAAAAAAATGCTTGCAAATATTCCTTTTTAGGCTTTAAGCTTTTGGTGGTAAACTTAAATTAAAAAAACACTTCTTGTATAGGGCTTCTAAATCATAGCCAATGCCTGATGAATACATACAGATCTCTCTATCTCCAGAACCCCATTAAAATAACAAAGGTTGTTTGTTTGTTTGTTTTAAAATAAAGCAGAAACATACAAGAAGAGGCAAATGGAGAAACTACAATGACATAACACTGGACGCCAGGAAGATAATAGAAGAAGTGGTCATTTTCTTGGCAGACTTCCAACTGGAATGTGCATTCCCTGGGCAGTACACAAAGGCTTTTTAGGGGGCACTTTGCTATTTTAAAGAAATCAATTTCTTTGTCCCCAGTTTAAATATAGCATTTCCTAGCATCATATAGGTTTTCCTTCCTAACACCCATTCCCCTCCTTTCACAACTGCCTTCTTCAGAAAGACAAACCTACTCTTCACTCAGCCCCAAACTTACTATAATATTCTCTGCATATTCTAAGGCATAAAATCTTCCAGAGTGCCAAAATAATGTAAAATTTTAATTTTTTTTTTTTTTCAGGGAGACCTCCTTTAGTGATTTACCAAGGCTCTTAGAGCATGTAGGCACTGGAAGACAGGGCAATTTTTCTTTAATGACCCCACCTCTTCTACCCCTGGATTATGGCCAAAGAATGCACTGATCTTGAGGGAGTCAGGTAAGAATAAAGCAAAGAGTAGTCTCAAAATTCTCCCAAAGATTTATTATTAACTGAAAAAAGAAGCATCTTTGACCAAAGCAGTACACGATTTTAAAATATTCAATTGGAATGACTTCTAAGACATTTTTCAAGTTACACTGCATAAAAACCCACAGCAAACATCTTTACATGAATTATTTTAGATTAGATGAGCACTATTTAATAAAGTAGTTAAAACCAAATTTATCAAAAAATACCAAGCAACATTTATTCAATGTACATGTAATTTTTGTTTTAATTCATCTTATAAAATGTTTAAAATGTTCTATTAACAAAATATAAAATTGTATGCTAGCTAGTAGCTGGACCAAATTAGTTTTTAGCAGTATATAAATTTTGCTTTTATTAAATACACAGGAAAATTTGATGATTTCTAAATAACTGAATGAGAGTACTTTCTGCATTCTTATATTTGAATTCTTTTTATTATTCTCTAATGCTGAATACCAGCATTCAATAGATACAGATAGATATATATATATATACATTGTCTGAAGGAATGCCAGGTGTTTTCTCATATTTCTCACTTTGAAAATAACATATTTTTTGCTACCACATTATATTGTCATTGTTAAAATATAAATAATGCTTTACAGCTTTCCTTTTATTTTCAAGACTTAAAAATGGAGAATAACTATAACGATCTATATATTTTAATCATGCTGCTGTTAGTAATTTATCTTATAAGATACAGTGTAGAATTTATCAGTAATGTTCACAGGCTTTCCCCAAACAGATAATACACACGTATATGAATTTATGAACTAATGAATTGAATATGAAGTCAGACTTTTTAGATACAAAGTATCTTTGGTTTGGCTGATTAGTTTGATGGTGAAAATAGGATTTGCTAATTTGGCAGAATTTTGCCATAGATAAAAATTAACAATATTTCTATTTCCCCAACCCTTTCTGAGAATATGGTTTAAACAATGTGCCTCTAAGTAGGGAAAAAAAGAAACAGATACAATTTACAGATATTAGATAAGCTTTGTTAAAGCCCTTTTGAAGTATATTTCTCAATAACGGAGAAAATGTAATCCTCTAAAGAATGGTAATAAGAATTTTTGCCAATCAGTGGTTTCCAATTCTTTCCTTTCTACAAAATTAACAGAATACCTAAATGAGTTGTCAGCTGATAAATCAAAAAATATTTTTCATGATAAATCACTGATTTTTTTGCTTATAATTCAGAGGGAATGCAAACAGATGAGTGTTATCTAATAGACAACTCTGTATGTTCCCTTTTATTTTTCATATGAACCAAAAACCTTTAAGGCTCTTATCTAATGACTTCAAACTGGTGGGCAGTCTGAGTCTCCAGAACGTTGAAGCGACCAAAAATGTAAAATAACTAACTAACTAACTAAATAAATACGAAAACAATTTCAAGAGAAAGTGATAAGGGGCTGGATGCAATCCTGGGCCTGATCAGGAGGCAACATTGACTTCTGTTAAGACCAAAGCTTACTCTTTGCTGATGTGATAGTGAATCTGATGTGTCAACTTGGCTGGGCTACAGTGCCCAGTTGTCAAATACCAGTCAAACACCAGTCTAGATGTTGCTGTGAAGGTATTTTTAGATGTGATTAACATTTAATCAGTAGACTTTGAGTAAAGCAAACTACTTTCCATAACGTGGGTGGGCCTCACCCAGTCAGCTGAAGGCTGTAAGAACACAGACTGAGGTTCCCCAAAGTAGAAGCAATTCTGCCTCAAGACTGTAACACAGAAACCCTACAGGAGTTTCCAGCCTGCAGGTTCTGGACTCGACACTGAAACATTAACCCTTGCCCGTGTTTCCAGCCTGCTGGCCTGCTTTACATAATTCAGACTTGCCAGGTCCCACAACTACAGAACTCAATTCTTTAAGATGAATCTCTCTAGATAGATAGATAGATAGATAGACAGACAGACAGACAGACAGATAGAGATAAAATCTCCTATTGGTTCTGTTTCTCTGGAGGACCCAAATACACTTGGAAAGGATCCCGCTGAGATCCCTGCTTTGTCCATGTGTATAAGTAACTCGCACCTTTTACTGCCATTAAAAGAATTTGAATATATGGCCTACGTTTGTTAGCATCTCTCTGTTTTCACAGACACCGCTGACAACTATCCACACAGACACAGGTTCTGCAGACAATGACTGGCAGAAGCCGGTGAGTAGAACAAGCTGTGTAGAACAAAGTCCATCAGGAGAAACACTGAGACACGGGTTTGGATGTAATGGTGAATATGAGGACTGAAGAAGTCGGAGCTTAGTAGGTAAGACAGTAAATGACTGTCTTGGAATAATGGAAGAATTAGTGCCAGGTAGATTGAGCTTGAGTATTGAATGAGTTTGTTGAGCCAAACAACTGTGAAAGTTCCCACTGCCATTCTTGCTACCCCAGAACTTTCAGGAACTGTGAGATGCCTGGGCTGTTGCAAAAATCCGCATCTCGGGTAGCCCATAACTGATTTGACCTACCTTCCTCATGGGCATTCTCTGTCTTTTATCAAATGTAATCTGTATTTCTAAACAGTGATGGCTCAGAGGTTAGACTGAAGTTTCTATATTGTCATAGATAACTGTCTTATGAATAACTGAGTGTTGACTACACAAGTGAATTCATAGTTTAGCAATCATTTTCTAATTCTACTTTATGGTTTCTTTGTCTACTTTTGAAGTAGGCACTAGTAAATTAAATTGGACATCCTCATTGTAAATAGGAAAGCTTAGAAAATACATACAGGCGTGGAATATTCATGAGGATTCAATTCCCTAGAAATTTACCAGCCGTTCCCACTCCTATGTATTATAGAACTGAAATCTCAATTATACAAAGCCAGCTAATATAAGACAGAAAAATGATGCCAGGTAATCACAGTTACAAGTAATAACACTGAAATCATCACCATGAAATAAAAATTATAAGCCCTTGAAACAAATTTGTTTCCTGAATAGAAAAATCGAAGTATAAAATAAAAGAGCATAACAACTGGAAAACTATATTATAAGAGTATGAATGCAAAAAGAACAAAAAGAAAACACTATTAGCTCAAGTATGTTCTCTCTATGCTGACCCATTCAGGCCTACTTACTTTTTGAAATATCAAGGGTATTCGAGTTCCTGGTACTTTCTTCTGATCTTGTTCTAACAGCACTGTCAATGGAACACAAAAAAGGCCAGAATCTGCAACAGAAAAATAAAATTTCTTCACTTTCATCAACCTATAAAATATTAATGAAAAAATGTTAAGGTTTCAGATTCCTGATATTGTCACTTGATCCAACAACTATTTATCGAGCACCTAAGTGAATGACTGAGTGACACTGTCTACCAATTAGGTGCACACAACCTAATTGGAAAATTCTGGCCCTGCCTTATAAAGCAATCTAGCAAGTAAAGACAACTAAACAAATGATTACAAATCATCACCAAAATAATTAGAAAAGTATAAACTGTTACATATGAGAAATAGAGTGCTGTGGGACTATGCAAAATATGCAAATAATTTACTAAATGTAATCAAACTAAAAGTTCTGGCTTAAAATAAATATCACTCATCTCTTCCATACTTAACTGACATTCTACATTCTATTGAATACAATACAGCAAAATATAAATATTTGCTTTTTGAGAAATCAGCCAACATTATGGGCTTGTTCTACAAATGTTTTCCTTTAGAAAATATAGTTTATACTTGGTCTTTGTGAATTTAAATTTGTAGTTTTATATATTTGGGAATAACTCCAGAAGAAATGACAGGTAATAATTGATAATTTTTCTAAATTAAAATTATATACCTTCAGTCTGATGTGAGCATAGCTTCTCCCCAGAACCTCCTGCCCCACATCCATCACTAAGTGAATAGTTAGCTCAGAAGTGTAACACACATTATCAGGGGAGATATAAATCATTTGTGAACATGGAACGGGGGATTATCCTGTGATGTGAAAATAGACATTGGAAACTGTGACACTCAATAGAGATGACATTCAGCAGAATGCTAGTGACCCAGCAAATAACTTTTAGTTTAGGAACTAAGAAAAATGTGATCTTTAAGAATGTCAAAAGTCTAGTTTATAAGATAAATATCTTAGATAAAATACAAAAATATAAAAAAGATGGAAAGAAAATCTATAATATTAATAGTGATACTTTTAATGAGAATGGCTTAATATTTCTCTCTCTGCTAGGAGGCAATTCTAAAACATAAAATTAAAAGACCTCTTTAAGCCACTTTTAAAGTCTTGAACACTGAGTCACAACTATTTATATTTCTATTTTGTATCTGGAGAAGACTTTGTGAAGAAGCATCTGAAGTCTTCATTATCTATAATGGACTTGTGGAAAACCAGAAGAACTATTTGACTCAGAAATTCACCATCCCAAGCCTTAAGCTAAAATACTCAAAGGAACAGAACACAGAATGAGGTCTTCTGGGGCTCAGCATGGGAGAGAGGACCTGAAGGGAAGGTACACTTCAATCCTACAGAGGAATTGCCTCTAAAACTTAAATCAGGTGAATACTTGTCTTTGCTCTTGTTACCATAGCAACTCAATAATCCCCATTCTTGGTTTCCCTTTAAGAGATACCTTTAAAGTTAAATGAGATGTCAGAGATTCCTAAACAGAAAAGCTGTGTCAATAGAAAATTATCTGGATTTCCAGACAAATAAAATCTTGGAAAAATCAGAAACTGAGGAGGTGTCTGTTCTCTATCATACTATAAAAAATAAAGTCTATTTATATAATGGGTAAAGCAAGCTGCTTACAAAGGAAAAAAAAACTACACATACCTGTGAGAAGCACAATTTAGTGATATTGTGTGCCACAGTCGCATTATTTTCTTAATAGAGGGAAGAATATTTTTTGCAGAAAAGTTAAAAGTAGAATGCAAATGAACAAAGGGACAGACTACTAACTGCCTATGTATTTGCCATGAAATAAATAAGCAAAAGTAATTGATCAGGATTAACTATCTTAAAGTCATTTTTCAAGATCCAGTTTTAGAAATAAGTAAGTATATGTACCAGATGTTTTTAAATACAGTTTTCAAAGGAGAGAGCATTTGAGTTAAGAATCCTTGATTCAGAATTTCCTTCTAATTTCCTTCTATGATAATTAAATATTTGATTGTGTCTTTATTTTCTATAATCAAGGAGACAGTGCATTTTTATCAAGTTACAAAAATTTTGAAGGGAATGTTTTAGAATCTGAACTTTACATGTATTCATGTGTTGGTTTATTTTGTAGGCGTTTCCCACTCCCCAGAAGAATACTTCTAAAAAGCCAAGCTCATTCTTACTACTTCAGGAGTAAATCCAACTGTTTTTCATTTCAAAATTACCTTTTGTTTTGATTTTCACAGCTTTTTGTTGTTTCAGTTCAACACCCAATACATCATAGAGGGCGGTCAGCTCAATTAAGGCTAAATGGCAAACTTTCTTCATGTCCTGGGGCGCCAGGTCACCAATCTTGGTGGTGCCTGTTTTGTCTTTTGGCAATCTGAAACTCTAAAATAAATGCCATTAATATAGGAAGGATTTACAGTATCTAACTCGTTTTTTAATGGAACACAACAAAATTGTAACTATAGAAAGAAGTTATTCTCAGAGTGGTGACAATGAAATTGGCAGAATTTCTCCGGTCAGAATGAAGAACAATCCTGTTGTGATGATGATCCCAAACCTGCAGGGAGTCAATATGTGAAGTCTGACAGACAACGAACCAGACCATGTGCTAGGAGTGTGAATACCAGTGGCCAAGAGAACAAGAGACAATAAAAACCAAAGGAGAAAAAAAAACTCGAGTTAACTGACCTTCAAGAGACAAGAAAGATGAGAAGTGAAGACAAACCATGAGGAGGAAGGTGGAGAGGAGGTGGGAGATGAGAGAGTAGGAGCAACCACTGGTGTGTGCCAGGTACCCTTTATATACATTATCATTCATTGTTATATATGTAATACATGGCATTATATATACAATATTATATATGCAGATATATGATATATATAGTAATACTGTCATAAAAATCCAAATAAGGCAGGTACTGAAGAAGGGCTGTATAGCACTGGGGAGAGGGGGGAAAGCAGAGGGGAGACTAAAAGCAAGACTTTAGAGCCAGGATGCCCACCGGTCATCTAGCTACTGCCTAGTTGTGTCTGACTTCTGGCAACTCTTTAACCATCCTTTCTGTAAAATGGGAGGAAGAAAGGGGGAGGGGGTTGGGGGAGGGGAAGGAGAAAGGGAGAAGGGAAGGGGGAAATGGAAGGAGAAGGGGAGGGGGAAAGAGGAAGGGGAGGGAAAGGCGAGAGCGGAAGGGGGAGGGGGAAGGCCACCTAGTTCAGAGGGCTGTTGTGAGGTTTAAAGGCCTGGCACTTCCCAAACACTTTTATGTGGTTGCTGCTACTATTACTTTCACCACTGAATAAATAAGCTGAGACTTAGATATACCACTATCACAGGCAAGGAAGTGGTGTTCTCGTAGTTTTGTGCCTTTCTCAAATATTATCTACTACCTCTTCAGCCTCTTTTAATATTAAATATATTAAAATAAGAAAAAAAAAGTAAGAACATGAATTTCTCTAACGTATTTACTACAAGTGACAGCCCCATTGTATTTACCAATTACTAAAACAACGATCATTCTCTAATAGTTTGATAAAAATCTTATTATGAAGGTTGTATCTCTTGGGTTTGCCCTTGATTTCCTAATTTAATGGCCAAGGATATTCAACTGATTCCCTTTTATTCCCTTTACTTTGCTCATTTTTGTGCCATATCATTAACACTTCATAGTCTAAAACCTACTGCAAAAGACGTGTCCTAAATTAGCAGTTCTCAAGGTGTGCTCCAAGGAGCCAGAGAGGTGCCCAACACTTTTTTCAAGGAGTCTAAGAGGTCAACACTATTTTAATAATTAATACTAAGACATTATTTGCCTTTTTCACTCTCATTCTCTCATGATGCACAGTGGAGTTTTCCAGAGTTTTCACAAGACATGTTATTGCCAACAGACTGAACGCAGAAGTAGATATGAGAATCCAACTAACGTCAACTCAAGCCAGACATTAGAGATTTGCTAAAATGAAAAACCATGGCACACTTAATAATTTGTTTTAGAAAATATGCCTATTTTGCATAAAAATGTTATTTATGTTCACCATAACACTAATATATTTTAAATGGGTTAATAGTTTAAAATTTTTTCAATTTTAATTTCTAACATGGTAAATATCCATGGGTATAACTGACATAAAGAAAAGCTCTCCCCCCTCACGTACACAGTATTTTAAATTATTTATCAAGAGAAACTTTTCCTTAGCCTACTTATTCATGTTTCATAGCTCAGGAACACAGGTCAGTGACCAACTTCCATGGAACTCAATACAAAGAAATTCTTTACATTCCAAAATCACTTTGTACCAGCCTTCTTCGTCTCCTCAAAATCTTCCATGGGATCACAGCTTCCGTAGAAATCTGTGTACGCCTTCTTTCTTGGGTCAGCCAGAGTAAACACAGAGAGCTGCAGTCCCCAGGGAGACAGCAAATGCTCCAACGGTATGAAATCACAAATTCTTGGCCAGAAGGCCATGCGTCTGAGGTTTCATCAGAGCACTGGAAGCTGTGGTAGTTATTCTCCTCAATACCAACATCCTTCCTGACTGATAAGACAAAAGCTTTTTGAGGTCCTCCATAATTTTTAAGAGCCTAAAGGGGTTATAGGGCCAAAATGTTTGAGAGTCACTGTCCTAGAGCATTTCCTAAAACCTACAACTTTTGGCAGTTGAGCAGCTAATTCCTTTCAAGCAAACTCAGCTCCAAGAGAGAATCTTCTAAAGTTCTCCACAGAACCTCCTACAGAACCTTCTTTGGAATCTGCTATAGTCTCAAGAGAGTCCACTGTAGGAGAAAAGAAATCTTTCTTAACTTTTTGTAATACATTTTCCCTATGAGAATATTAAAAGAACAGCAGTAGATATCATTAATATGCAGCCAAAGTGAATTTCCAGCAAAATTTCCAGCATTAATGGTACAGTGCCTAGGGGTTGAAAACGAGAACGTGCAGCCAGATATCACAGTTTGGACTTTTAACTATTACTGCAAGGTAAGACAAAAATAATACTCATCTTTCATAAATGGTTTGTCATTCTGTTCTGCAAAAGTTCCAACAGGATAAAAATTATTACAGCATAGTCTAGGTTGGGAAACTGAGGTTCTTTAAGAGACTAAAAATGCCCACATAGCCAGTGATATATGGAAGGAAATTCAGACCTTCTAAATCCTAAATTCAGTGGCCATTCTGCTCTGCTCCATTTTCCCTGCCCCCCACAGCAGGCAGGGAGGAATCTAGGTTGATCAGTGTTGATGTAGGACTGTGAACCCCGGAAGGACAGGAACCATGTCTTAATCACCTCTGTATCCCTGCTATACCACAGCCCTGACACGCTGCGGGTGTTCTGTCCCAGTGTATTCAATGAATGAAGACACACACCAGACAGGGAGAAAAGCACAGAATCAAGCTCAGTGAGGTACAGGGTTACTGGCTCGGTGCTCCCCCAATTTTTTGGGATTTGTACTGGGCTTCACTTTTAAAATCACACAAAACTCTTCCCGTTTTTTTCTCGCCTGGCCCCAGAGTTCTGCTAATTGTTTTGTTTTCTTAAGGGCTGAACCAATTCCATTTACCAACCATTTATTAATTTAAAAAAAGCCCTAAATGTTTCATTAAAATCAGTTGGTTTTGTTGTAATAAACCAAATACACGTAATATAATTATTTAAAGCATTACCCAAAGTAAATGTGTAAAGAAACCTGAAATATTATTAGTTCAAACATTGGATTTACCTAGCAATATGTCATGAGCTTTATTTATTTATTGATTTAACATTGTGCTTAATGAAAGGAGTTAGTTCTTTATCCCAATGTTTAATTCATAGCAGCAGCTTTAAATATTTATGAAGTTTCACGTCGTTTTTGTTTAGTTAATAGACTGGATGGTTCAGTTCGTTGGCTAAGAGAAGGCAATGCGATTTCAGCAAAAGAAAAGCTCTTCACCTTTTGAAAAGTGTGCTTTAAAAAAGGAATGAAATAAAATTTTTCAAAACATATAAGGTCCTTGGCTCCCATGCATTACCATAAATTAATCAGGCAGCTCACCCAGGCTGCACCCCTCTTCTGTAGGCCTTGAGGTATGAGGGGCCCGTTAGACACTTTATCAGTAATGACGGACTAGACTTTTTCACTCATGAAGTCACTCTAGCTTCAATTCAGAAAGCAAGAGAATCTACGCTTACTCGGTCAATTTCCACAGCTGACTTCTTATCATCTGCTAGGAAATTCATTTCTTATCTAAGATTCTTCCTTGTGTAAAAATGGGATTTTATTACAGTGTTTCAGTCATTGTCATCCTAGGGAATGAATATTTTTCTAGATAAATGAAGTTTTAGAAAACTTCAAACTCACAGTTTTTTAAATTTATTTTTTTAAATGGAGAGCAATAATCATAATTTAAACTTCTCATGACAATTCTGGATCACGATCCTACACACCTACTTTTGCATTGTGTACAAATGTGTGTCTGCCTTAGGTTTTCAGTCTCCTCACCCTGTTCCGAACTAACATTTCTTTCACTGTCCTTCTGCTTCCTCCAGAGATGTTCCATTTTCTAACAAACCCCCAACTTGAGCCCCCATGCAAGTTTTTAGCCTTCAGTATGCACTGAGCTTTGTTACCAGACAACCAAAGTTGCCATAAAACATGAATTTACTTGAATTAAACATAATTCAGTAAGAACCCAAAAGACACTAAAGACTTAAGAAAATATAGGCATGCATCTAGAATATAGGCTTCACCATAGTTATCATTTCAAAGCTATAATCTTAAAAATTGCTAAATAAAGCCTTACTGATTTTAGTCTCCCAAGATAGGATAAAGGAGTGCTACTGAATTTCTATTGTATATGAAGGACTCAACAAACCAGAATCTTATTTGTATAACATCCCAAGCTATCCTGAAGAAGTTGTCAGTAGCACCAATACAAGGACACAAACTCACACCTAAATTAAATGCACATATACCTTGCGGGCACATGTCATCATGATCTTCCAGAAAAACTCCAGCTTCAAAGGCTTAGTCACTGAAGCCAAGCCTTAGCATGCCATGTAATCTCTCTAACCTGTTTTTTTGTATGAAAAAGGATCATAATATCCACCTCATAGAGATCATTCGATAAAGGAACAAAATAATTACAGAGCATACTTTCTAAGATATCATGGGTACACAAAAAACAATAAGTAACAGCTAAATTTTCATCTTAACACACATTAAAGGTTATAAAGCCTGATCTCCAAATTTAAGAGGAGAAATTTGAATCTGCTGTGAGAGATCATAAAGAATTAGCAAAGATTGCCCAATGCCACAAGAAAAAGGAAGTGAATGTAAAATGAGGTCAACAGAGAACAATGTATTAGATAAAGTCTACTGCTTATTTACAGAAGCAGGAGAGCATGGAGTAGAAATGGAATTTGAGGTTTTATCTGCTTAGACTCTCACCTCAGAGTGACGAATATAAATATTTACTTCACCAATCATGCTGATGACCTGTAGAAAGCTTACAGTATGCGCATGCCTTCTAGAAGATACACAAATAAATAAATGGTTGTATAGATGAACTGAAGCATATATGCATAAATAAATACATGGAGGGGCTTCCCTGGTGGTGCAGTGGTTAAGAATCCACCTGCCAATGCAGGGACATGGGTTCAAGGCCTGGTCCAGGAAGATCCCACATGCCGCAGAGCAACTAAGCCCGTGCACCACAACTACTGAGCCGGCGCGCCACAACTACTAAAGCCTGCACGCCTAGAGCCTGTGCTCCGCAACAAGAGAAGCCACCACAATGAGAAGCCTACACACCACAACGAAGAGCAGCCCCCGCTTGCCACAACTAGAGAAAGTCCGCGCACGGCAACGAAGACCCAACACAGCCAAAAATAAATAAATAAAAATTAAATTAAAAAAAAATTAAAATAAATAAATACATTGACAATAATTATCAAAAGCATGGCACCTTAACAGTTTAAAGAATGATTTTATAAATTTTATCTAATGTAAGTTCACAAACAGGAAAGCACTAACAGTAAAGCTAGATACTGAGCTAGACCCCAAAGGATGGGATAAGGCTTCCTTGATAAACACGGAACTACAGACGGGTAGAAATGGGAAGGTCATTTTAAGCTTGGGGCACAACGTGAATAAAATCTAGAAAGCAGGTGAGCAAAACTTAGTTTGTTAGAGAATAAAATGAGAGAGGAAGTTTTGTCTTTAAGTTTCTGAACAAAATTCCTAGTTTATTCCACTGTTCGAATCAACAACTTAGAAGTCAACAAAGTCTTCATCTTGTTTAATTAGACTCTACCATCCTTCACTTAAACCCCCTTCCATCTGTTAGAGATATATTAGACCATCACTTTTTTTTTTTTTTTTTTTTTCGGTACTCGGGCCTCTCGCTGTTGTGGCCTCTCCCGCTGCGGAGCACAGGCTCTGGACGCGCAGGCTCAGCGGCCATGGCTCACGGGCCCAGCCGCTCCACGGCATGTGGGATCTTCCCGGACCGGGGCACGAACCCGCGTCCCCTGCATCGGCAGGCGGACTCTCAACCACTGCGCCACCAGGGAAGCCCAGAAGACCATCACTTTTAAAAGATACTTTTGCTACGGATGGTCTGGAGCCTGGATCATCTCTTTAGGCCACATGATGCACGCATACTCCTTTACTTTTCCCACTAGGCGTAAAAATAGATTCTTAAAAATATATGATAAAGCCTGGAAGCAACCTAGATGTCCACCATCAGGTGGCTGGTTAAATAAATTGCGATACATCCTCACAGCAGGGTACAATGTATAAATAAAAAGGAATAAGAAATATTTCTCTCTACTACAATGGAGTGATCTCCAAGACATACTGCTAAGTCAAATATAAGTAAATAAATAATGAAGTGTGTATAGTGGGCTACCATTTATCTAACAATGGAAGGATAAACCATAAAATTAAAAGAAATTTACCTGTAAGGGAAATTTACCTGTGAAGGGCAGGGAGAGAAGAGGGTGATGGCTCAAGTATAGACGTGAGACTTCTTATACACCTTGTTTTTAATTCTGACTTTTGGACCACTTAAATAATTTACATGTTTACAAAATAAAATTAAGTTTCAAAACAGCAATCACTAAACATTGAATATGAAATGAAACTAATTAACCCAACCAGGTATGCAGTTGGTGGCATAACCATATGGAGAATCACTATCCTAAATGACCTAAAGCAGAGTAATTTGATTATTACAGTCCTTCTGGGATGTATCCCGAGGATACAACCAACTGAGGAAAAGAAAAACAAGCTTAAACTGTTTCTTAGAAATCACATTGTTGATATGCTGTGCATTAACGGAGGATAAAACACATAAATAATTATGTGATACTCTAATTGTACTATCTGCTGTATCCTGAAAACTACTATTCTCAGCATGGAAGAAAGAAGACACAGATGTACTTCTGTCCTCTGAAAAGGCTTTAAGCAATGACCAACTCAGAGAAAGGAACATTCTTAGTGTCTTGAACATAGTCACAAAAAGTATATTTCTACTAAATGGAATCAGAGTTTCTTGCAGAAATAGACAATTCTAAGTCTGAAGCAGAAAATATACCAGAAACATATGAGAAATTTTCTCTAGGATCATGTCATATATGTCTACATCCATGAGTTAAGATACTATTTTTATAAGAAAATTAAAATGAAACAACACTAATTGGTCACTGATGAAAGATGCTAGGGAACAAAAAAAAAAAAATTGAAGACTGGTAAATGAAAGTAAGAAGTAACCCATTTGAGAACATTTTTCTTAAGAGAAGTATTCAAATTAATAAAGGAAAAAAAGAAATTAGAACATCATTTTGTAACCATCAATAAACGAAAGGATCCAAGCATTGATCAGCAGCAGCTGCTAATTTCACAAAAGACAACCAGATATTTTTAATCTCTTGATACATGATCACATATGAAGTAGTCTTGACCAAAAAGTGAGCCTGAGTCTGATCAATCTAGAGTCAACCAATTTACAAGAAGCAGAAGAACATGGGGACAGAACAAGAAACTTAATAACCAGGTTTCTTCAACAAACAAATTTTGAGGGAGGGAGAAAGGGAGGAATGGAAGAAAGGATAAGGAAAAAGAGGGAGAGTAATGAAATAAGGGAGAGAGGGAAGGAGGCAGAGAAAGAGAGAGACACACAGAGACGGAGGGAGGGAGCGAGGAAGGGATTACGAGTCTTGAAAGGCATTATCAACCAACTGCAATGTATGAACCTTATCTGGATCCTGATTCAAACAAACTAAAAAAAAAAAAATCATGAAATTTGTGATTCAATTTGAAATTTGAACACTGATTAGATCTTTGAAATTAAGAATTATTAGCAATTTTTAAGGTACAATAATAGTAATATGGATATGTATTTTGGGTTTTTTTTTTTCATTTATTTTTTTATTTTTGGCTGCGTTGGGTCTTTCTTTGTTGCTGCGTGGGCTCTCTCTAGTTGCGGCGAGCGGGGGCTACTCTTCATTGCGGGGCACGGGCTTCTCATTGCGGTGGCTTCTCTTGTTGAGGAGCACGGGCTCTAGGCATGCTGGCTTCAATAGTTGTGGCACACGGGCTCAGTAGCTGTGGCTAGCAGGCTCTAGAGCACAGGCTCAGTAGTTGTGGCGCACAGGCTTAGCTGCTCCGCGGCATGTGGGATCTTCCCAGACCAGGGCTTGAACCCGTGTCCCCTGCATTTGCAGGCAGATTCTTAACCACTGCGCCACCAGGGAAGCCCTGGATATGTGTTTTTTAAAAAACCCTCTTTTATCTTTTTGAAACACATACTGAAATATTTATAGATGGCAAAATATAATTCAGAGATGTGTTTCAAAATAACACAGAGTAGGGAACTGGTTGGGGGTATGTATAGGACAGGACTAGTCATGGGAAAATGAATGTTGAGGCTAGGTGGTGAGTATTGGGGAGTTCATTATACTATGCTTTTTAACTTTTGTGTGGTGAAATCCTACAAAATAAGTAAATGTATTTTTTTTCTTATTAGTCATCCATTTAATACACATCAGTGTATACATGTCAATCCCAATCTCCCAATTCATCACACCACCACCACCACCACCCCCGCCGCTTTCCTCCCTTGTGTCCATACGTTTGTTCTCTACATCTGTGTCTCAATTTCTGCCCTGCAAACCAGTTCATCTATACCAGTAAATGTATTTTTTTAAAAATACAAGACATTCGGTAGCAATGAGAACACTCAGTACACAGAGGTTGGTTTCTAAACACAATCTGCTACTGAAAAAACAAGGACTCCTTGAAGAAACAGATTCCTTCTAATCTGAGAGGAGAAAAGTACAAGGTGAGCCTGGAACATCTTGTACTAGAAAGCAAAGGAGTAAGAGAATGAGGACATGTTAAATGGCATAGGAACCAGCTTGAAGGGCTCCCTTTTGTCAAATCTGGGTAAATTTAAACATCAAAGAAAAACAATAATGAAGTTATAAAATACTGAATAAAAAAAGGAAGTTTTTGAATAGTGATATTCAAAAACAAAAAAAGGGAGGAAAAGCACTATTATGGAAGATTGCCAGCCAATCAATATAGAAGAAATAATAGAATGAGAAAAATCACCGTTTCTCAAACACTAGTCTAATTATTGTTTCAGGCAAGGATTACAAATGCATGGTGAAGCCACTGGGCGGTAGGATATTCCCTCGGTCTCAAGGATCGCAAATTAGTATTAATTGTACATAGGAAAAGGTATCTTTATGATGGGGAGAACTGGTGAACGTCTCCTTAACCAAGTGGTCAAAATTCCATTTCCAGTAAAGGGACCATCTGATGTCATGCCCTCTTCTGATGATGCAATGAGAGGCATAAACATCATCTAGGCAGTACTGTGACCAAAAATGTTTAATGTGAATTCAGTCACCAAGAACAGACAAAATCAGAAATTTGATTTGCACTCTTCAAAATATTAAAGAAAAATCAAGGGATCTGATCTAGATTTAAGAAACCAAAAAAATATGACATTAAATGCAACACGTGACCCTCATTTGAATCCCAGGTGGGAGTAAGGGAGAAGCTATTGATATTAAGGACAATATTGTGACAATTGGGAACATTTTAATATGATCATATATTAAAATATAATTATTGTTTTAATGTTCAATTTCTTAAGCATTATAACTGTGTTTTGTTTTGTATGCTCTTGTTAGGCTAAAAAAAAAAAAAAGTGAGTATATGTCTATAGTATAACCTATACATAGATAGATAGATAGATGTAAAAAGAAAGTAAAGGTTGTACAATGTTAAATGGATCTACAGGAAGGCTGGGAGTGTATGCTATACTATTCTTTCAACTTTTCTAAGGACCTAAAATTTTCCAAATAAAAAGCTGATGAAAAATATACTCTGATAATGACATCTGAATAGTGTATTACGTACAGGTAACAGGGCATCGTCCCCTTTGCTCCTCTGGATTTTCTCTCTGGAGCTCTCTTTCTGATTGACAGCTTGCTCTGCAAATGATACCTCCAGGTTGATGTCTGTTTCAGAGGCAGGTGCCTCTTCAGGCACCAATGGAGTCAGCTCCTTTCTGCCAACAACTAGGCTAGATGCCTGATCTGGGAAAAAGACAAAAGATTCAAGTGCTTTGGCTACTTCATTTTTTAACTTCTAATACATCAACCATATAAACCTTTGGGAAAAGTACTATTTACTATAAGCAATAATTAACGGTTATTTTAATAGTAAAAAGTATACTCAAGGAATTCTACCAATGGTGAATGGGGGTGTAGAGGAGAGAAGGTGGTGACTAGAAAGCCAGAGTTGAATTGTGGAATCTTTCTCTAAGGTCACAATTCTTAGACTGAGTCCAGTTCCAAAACATTGACGGGTGATCTCAAGCTCTGAATGAAAAACCTCACAAAAATTTAGTAGACTTAATCATTGCTTTATTTTATACTGGGAGAGTAAAAGCAAAAAAAGGAGAGAAGGAGGTTAGCGTTACTCTCTCTTAAAACTATGATATACCATTTAATTTCCTTACAGTGGAACAGATTCCTGAAAAAGATTTCTTCCATGCCCTGCATGTCCTTTCTGGAATGTTACCTATCTATCATAGTAAAAATTCCAAAACAAAAGTTAGCACCAACAATGTGCACTGTGGGAGTCAGGTCTGGAGGTACCTGGTACCAGAACCAACAGGTTTTGCACCAGATTATTACAAAGATTATAACAGCTCTCTTACAACTATAAATCTAATGAAATAAGTTCCATGTATTTACATCAACAGTTTATAATAAATTTAACATTATTTTCTTGGTTTGTTTGTTGTTAATCCTCCGGGAAAAAAATTAACACCTGAAAACTTATTTGCTGAAAACGTCAGCTTTAAGCTTGGAAGAAAATACTTCTAAATTTGGCTATTTGATAAGTTTTTGGTTTTTAACACAACTCACACTAGATAAAAACCTGGAATCAGTGACAGGATTACTGTTATTTTCTCATTGCAGACCTTTAATTCATGGTGGGCAGCTCTGGACTACATCAGTAAGCTTACATAGTACATTCAAATGCTTATATACTAACACAGCAAGGTGATGGAGGGTAAAGTTAATTTTAAAATTTAATAAATATGTCATATATACGTATATTATTAAAAGTCTGATGCCTTCAGAAAATGTATTTGTATTATCTTCTATATATTTTCTATACTTATAGTCACTTAAATCAAAAACACACAGAAAAATTGTTTTACTCAAAAGAAAATACGGATAAATCTAAATCTAGCCTTTTTCACTCTCATTCAGTAAGCAGTGCGGGCTTCGTGGTTGTAGGACTTAGGTAGTGCTCAGCGGGGCCCCAAGCTGGGTTTAACGTTCTACTGTTGCTGTCTTGCAATTTGAACAAGAAGCCCTACATTTTCAGTTTTCACTGGGCCTTGCAAATTACATAGCTGGCCCTGGTGACATCTCACAGTTAAGAAAGTAAGTAAAATGGACCTATGTGAATTCCAAAAATAAGAGAAAATTTAAAGCTCTTTGATTGTATTTATCTGCTGCCATCTATGCCACATTATGCTTTTCCAACAGCCTGTGACAATTTTTTTTTTAATTAGGATAACTAAACCTCTCTCCGATTAATTTTTAAAGTATTAACTTAAATGTCAAAGCACAATGTGAGTTTTACATTCCCACTGGTTTACACTGCTTTATGTTTTACTGTGAATACGTATGTTGGTTTCCTAGGAAACCATTCTAAGAGGAAAAAACTGATTAGCCATTTTCTTAAATTAGAAGCTACCTTTCTAAAAGCTGAGTGTTTATGGTCAAGAATGTTAAAACGACTCCCTTTTCTCCTTAACAGCCCCATGTCAGAGCTACAATAAACACCACCTCCCCACACACACAAATGTTCTGTGCTGAATTCAAAACTGAGGAGAAGAATTATAATTAAGTTAGAATACATTTTATACATATGAAGTTCCTCCAAAAATTGGCAAAAATAAAAAACACAATATAGAAAAGGCTTAAGGATCAAATGGTAACTCCAGTTAAGGCAGATAGCAGGAAAAACAGTTTCAGGGGTGATAAAGGAGCACTGCTAAAAGAAATAGTTAACTGATTAATAAAAGTATCTATGAATCAATTATCTACTCTCAAAGAGAAACGTTAACAGAGAATGCTGAGATAAACCTTTTGGCTCTTAAAGCCCAAAAGTGTAAATAATATAATTTATTTAATCTATTCTCCTTTGGTTTTTAAGTGGATAATAGCACTGAGTTACAAATATTTTACAAAACTCAAAGTTTTTCAATTGTCCAAAATAATCCATATCTTTATTTTAAAAAATAATTTCCCCTCCTCCTTGGAACTCGGAAAAGAAAACATAACACAAAAGTTTTAAAAGTTATTTCGGCATTATTAGTATTTCTATATGTATGTATTAAACATTGGACTTTCATATACACAGAGTTGTATAATTTGATGAAAAGTTAAGATTGATACTTAGCAGTAGATTAATTAATTTGAAATGCAACAATGCTTGCAACATTAAAATTTTATTTTTCATTTAGAGTAAGTAACTTTGATTGAACATGCATAAAAGCCTAAGTGTGTGGAAAACATTTAAATAGACTACGTAGCTCACACTTACAGATTTCAAATGGAAAGAGCTCCACTTTTGAACTCCAGACAATATTTTCCATGCATTTCATTCAGAACCTTTCAATGTTTGCATAACACTGGTTAATTCACTGGCTAGCAAAAGAGCATGGCATTGCCCAGAACAGGTGCAGTAGTAAATACTCAGTGACTTGGATGGCATTATACACATTCTCTTATTATTCTGACTGGAGGCTCTATGCCCACTTCACAGCATTCCAGCAAAAGCAGATGTAAATCAGGCAGCAAGTTTGTCACATTCCACTCGGCTGCTGCAAGCTAGGCTGGAAGGGACTGCTATAATGAACTTGTCTTCCAGAACTTCTGTTTATATAGCCTACATCACCATCTCTGGCAAAGGAGGAAAACACCAAGAAAGGACAATGTTTTCCTCAGTATTCATTTAGCAATTGCCAGTCGCTCTTCCCCAAAGCCCAAAGCATACTGATATTGGCACAAAAGGTTCATCTGTCTCTCTTAACGACCCAGCTCTCTAGCCCGCCTGCACTGGCTATTCCAGCCTGCTTGCCACTTCAGTGCCTACTGGCACACAGACTTAGGGAAACACCCAGTAATTTCATTCTGATATAAAACATGTAACTAAAGAAATCTCCACAGAACAGTAAAAATCAAGTGCTTTTATAGACATAAATATATAGACACGTATGTGTCTATACACACGCATGCACACACTTATATATGCACATACGTGTGTGTGTATATATTTTAAGGCAGGGGTGCAGGAGAGAAGTTCTGAGAAAAGTATGAAAGGAAGGATAAAGATACTAGATGCTCCAAGACTCCAAAATGTCCCGTACACAGTAATTTTGGACTAACCTTTGATTTTTATAGGAAGGTTGGGAACACTTCCCAGGCCTCCACAGTCTACCTGATACTCTTCCTCCACTACTTCCAATCCAAACACAACCCAAGTAATGCCATGAACACTCCAGGTGCCAGGTCTTAAGGACATAAACAAAAGAAAAGTCCCAAGCGGGACTCAGGCAGCCACCAACAACCTCTGCTATAGTTTTTAAGTAACAGCACACTGAGGATTAAATCTGTGACCTTAATTTAGAAATTTTTCCTTTTTGTAAATCCATGAAATAGCTTTAAATCCTTTCTTGGTAAGTACTAATAAAGTCTTACTATTTATTTTCATCCATGCCTTGAATTTCTAATCCATTTCTGAAATAACAGATACAGAAAAAGGAATGAAAAGGAGAGTTGTAATCAATGACCCCCCCCCAAAAAAAATCTTAACTTAAAAAAAAAAGGTTTTCTAAACTTTCTGAAAAGCAATCCATTTATGAGCTAAGAACTTCAGATCTGAAAATGAGGTTCCAAATTCACTGGCTCCCCTTACTAGCTGTGTGGCCTTGGGAAAGTAACTTTACATCTGTAAACCTCACTTCTCTCATTTGTAGAATGGGTTAAGAACAATATTTACTACATAGAGCTCCTGAGTTTATTAAATTAGGTAAATATCTCTGCATAGTACCTGGCACATGGTAAGCATTTGGGAAAACTGACTATGTACAGAGATGTTAGAACAGACAAGATGTTAGACATAGACAAGTATTTAAAAAAAAATCAAAGGCCAACTATATGCTCAGTCTTATGTAATCATCTATTTGGATACTTTATATGAGTATTTGAATAGAATTTGCTTACCAGAATTGAAGATGAATGTTTTAAAAGGTCTTATCTGTTTGTTATACTAATAAATGAGAAAATACAAGAGAACGGGTCCAACTTACCATCTTTTCCTTGGTATTTGTTTTCGTCTGTTCTGACTGATTGTGATTCTGCACCATCTGGAGGCTAAAGATAGAACATGGGCCATTTAGTCATCTCCACCTCACAACCAGAGAAACGGTACTGTGAAATAACTCTATTACTAACCTTCACAGTACAAGAAATGCACTCAGAATTATATCAATCACAGAAAAAAAGGACTACAGGTATAATCAACAAGCAATCATCCAATAAACATGTGATCACCCACAACTTGTAAGACACACTACTAAGCCCTGTGGGGGATAAGGGCAACATCAAGAGTGTCCCTGCCATCAAGAACGCCGCTATACATTGAAGGGAAAAGAAAACATATCCAAAAGTTAACAATATCCATTAACAGATGAGTAGATAAACAAAATGTGAGCCACCCACACAATGAAATATTATTCTGCAATAAAAGGAAACAAAGTACGGGTACATGCTACAACATGGATGAACCTTGAAAACATTATACTAAGTGAAAGAAATCAGTCACAAGGACCACATATTGTGTGATTTCATTTCTACGAAATCTTCCGAATAGGAAAGTCACAGAGACAGAAAGTAAATTAGTGGTTGCCTAGTGGGTAAGGAGAGGAATATGAGGAATGACGGCTAATGGGTATGGGTTTCCTTTTGGAGATGATGAAAAGGTGCTCAAATGGATGGTGAGGATGGTTGTGAATCTGTGACTACACAAAAAACCTCTGGATTGTAAACTTTAAGTGGGCGACTTGGTGAATTCTCTCTCAATAACGCTGTTATAAAATAAAATTATAAGTTGACATGTAGGTAATAAAATAGAATTCTTCATATTTTTTTAAAAAGCTAGTAATAAATGTGAGATCAACTAAAACTAAATTACCAAGCAGGTGATAAGAGCTTAGATATTCAAAGGAACTCCTTTTTCGAGGGGTTGGGGAAGTGACACCTGAAGAATGCAGCCCTCCAAGGGCTTATGGACACAGGAAAACATGGCTGGCTCCTCTCACCAGTAAGTGTGTCCAGGCTGTACTCCCTCCTTTCCAAGTAAGGCTTCAGGAGGAATTCAGGAATCAGGAAGGGGAGTCTAGGTCAATCATACACAGAGGTCTATTTGAATGAACTGTCTTTAAAATACTCATTCCATTGGATTTTCCTCTCTATACAAAAGAAGATAGCCTTTGTAGTCCCCTCCCCACATACTTCAACTCAGGTGTTAGCAGAGGAGAACTCCCCTCTCCACCTGCAGTCCAAGAAGAGTCTAGAAAAGCACCGGGGCAGGTACGCAGAGGTGCTCTACTTAGAGGTTAGAGGTACCCAGGTCAGTGTAGAGCGACTACCAATCACAGAAGTGGTACGAGAGTCGTGGCACTACGTCAGTCCCCCTCAGGCAGGGCAATACCATCCTCCGCCCACGAGCCTGCAGAAGGCCAGCACTCCACGGCACAGGGCACACAGTGAGTAATTCTAATCTTACACAGGAACACGTATTTTGGAGCATGTGGTTGGAATTGTTTTCCTAAGCAATTGAAGATAACAGTGCAGATGGTATTCATTTCTGTATTATATTTCCCAGTGTCAGCAAGGGCTTCAAGAGGAAGCATTTGAAACGGAAGAGCTGAATATGGACAGTCATCTCTCAGTATCTGTGAGAGACTGGTTCCAGGACACCCCCCACCCCTGCCCTTGCGGATCAACATTGGAGGATGCTCAGGTCCCTTATAAAAAATGGCACAGTATAGTCGGCCCTCCGTATCCACAGGTGCAGAACCCAGGGATATGGAGGGCCCACTGTACTTATTTGAGAATAGAAGAACTGCAAGTAAAGATAGCTGGCCCATGTCTGCTTGAGGGATGGGGGACATATTTCTAATGGGTGGCAGTGTTTCGATTAAAGGCATAAAGTGTAAGCAAGTTAACACTATTTTAATTTACTTGTGCCATTTCTCTCTTATTGACTCCATCAGATGATACAACTCACCAGTTACCTTGAACTCAAACCATGTGGTTTAGACATTACCAAGAATTTGCTGGAAAATGTTGCTTGAAGCATTGAGTAGCAACATCCTCTTAGAGACTGGCAGGAATCCCACAGTACATGGTTTGCTTAGGCTCAGCTCTCTGCGCCCCCCCCCCCTTTTGTTTCCTCTTAACTCCCTCAGGGAGAGCTCTTTAATTGGGAAGGAAATGTCATAATACTATATTTCCTTACTATTCATTTTTCTACAGCTAGAAACCAAGTCCAGTCCTTCAACTCCAGTGGATGTCCCAAATAACGACTGGGTGGTATGCAAGCACGTAACTGCCTCACAGCGGCCAGAGACCTACCTAGAGCAATCCAGCCACCCCAAAACTCCTATAAAATGGACTGGATTTGATCTACAGTTGACCATGCAAATAGAGCAGGAAGCTGCAGCTACAAAGGATTTCTTGGAAGAATGAAATGTCTACAAAAAGCAAAAAACCTCTATATGACAGAAAGATACCTTAAATATAAGTCCATTTAGTCCCTCATCCTTTAAAGATTTTTGTTACCCTTTATTTATAGTGTAAATACATCTCATGTATTTACTGAGGCGACTAATATCAGAATCACATATGTAAACCCAAATGCAGCAGGATGCACAGTGGTTAGAAGCACTTATTTAGAGTCTGACAAATCTGGGTTTACTATCTACAGGACCACTGAGCAAGTGACTTAAAGTCTATGAGCCTGTAGAACGGAAACGATGATACCTCACTCACAGGACAGCTCTAAGGATGAAATGGGATATCGCATGGAAAGTAGTTGTAACAGTAGGTGTTCAGTAGCGGCAGCAGCAAATACAACTGCTATTATTATCACTGCAATCATCGTTCAACATCCGTTCTGTTTGTTCTCACTCCAATCATCCAACTGGGTCTTCTAGACCAGAGCTATTCCAACTTCATCAGAGAACAGTCCAGAGTATAGATCAACTTTGACCCTAAGAACATCATTAAGTTCAGCTGACCTTTTTTTCCTCTTTGTAGCAAGACTTTCTTGTTGAAGGAGCAGATGATATTAATTTACATTTTGTGCAAGCTCTTGAGGTCCTCCTGGACAAGCCACTAGCAGCCTACCAACTGGCTGTACTGAGCCGCACTGTTCTACGCCGTACAGATCTCCTACTTGTACCAGGCCTCCCCTGACAGCCATCAGCCCCAGAGTCTCTACCAGACTCCAACAGCTTCCACTAATAAATTCGTCATCTTAGCAAATATCTACTCAAATCTTCTATGTGCTAGGCACCGTGCTACGTGCTAGATGCAAAGGGGAAGTTATTTCATGTTCAGGGTTCCTGTTTTATAATTCAGCTACAACTAGCTCCTTCATGTTCCACTTCCATTCATCCCCACATGAGTCTAGAAAAAAAGCAAATTTTCCTAAAAGAGTTAACGTAGAAGGAAGAATCCTCTACCTCTGACTTTTCTGTAAGTAACAATTAGCCGTCACATTGCCTAGGAGGTTGGGGCCATTCCTAACGCTCCAAGGACACCTAACACAGGGACTGTCACAGAGAAATGTAACTTGTTTCATTTTCTGCCCCATCAGTATAACTTCTAGAAGGACAGGGGTCAAGTCCCTCCTGATCATGGAGAGCACGGAGCTTTAGCGCCTTGCATATACATGCCCATTAAGTTTTTAATGATCTGAATTAAACTGGATGGGTTCAATTGATTCTAAGCAATTATTCCTTTGCTTTATCAAAAAGGAAAACCTACCTCCCTTTCTTTTGACCCTCTCTGTTGAGCAAATATGTCTCTGACGTCAGGAACCTGGTACTGTTTGTTTTTTTTCCTCAAGGTCTGGGAGACAGTCTCTACTCGTTTCTGAACAGCTGCCGCCTGCGTCCGGGTCAGTGTTGATAAAAACACCATGCTTTCTTGGTTATCTCCAGCAGCCTCTCCAAAGAGATTGGACAAACCGGCCTCCTTAAGCCACTCTTCTTCCAGTTCTCCCTCTAAGACAATAGAGAAGAATGGTATTTAAATCACAAAATATGAGAACGTTTACATTTTTTTAAGCTGTTTAAAAACCCTTACTGAAACTCTTATATCACAACCAAACCGCAGTGCTAAGAATCATCATCTGAAACTTGGACAACTGCCATAAACTCCAGGCATAAAGATATCAAATTTTAGATCCATTTCATATACACTCAATTAAAAGTTTTAAATGACTTCACATGTGATTAACCTCTATAACTTCCCTGCAGATTAACCAGGGGAAGATAATACTGTTCCCTTTCCAGAGATGAGCAAGCCATGAAAAGATAACTTACTTCCATCGAGTTACAGAAGGAAGTCGATGCTGGGGATGGCCATTAAAGCCCTGTTTCTTGGCTTAAATTCAGCACTACCCGAGTCCAACCCTAACTGACGGAAAGGCTTGTTTTCTCTGCTCGCTGTAGCTGACAGGGAGTGTAGAAAAGAAGTAAAGAGCATCTGGACATCAGGAACTAATCAATTTCAAATTAATTTTTTTAACCCCCCAGGTCAGCCCATCAAAGTCATGTTTTTCACAAATTTTTTTTTTAAAGCACACTATTTTCAGCAAAAAGACCAAAATAGCTTATTATAGGAAACCAATTAAACAACTGAATCCATTCAAAACACTGAAACGAAGTAAACAGTAAAGCAAATGTTGTATACGATCTATTGACGATTCGGGTCTTCCCTGGCAGTCCAGTGGTTAAGACTCTGTGCTCCCACTGCAGGAGCACGGGTTCAATCCCTGATCAGGGAACTAAGATCCCATATGCCAGGTGGCGCGGCCAAAAAAAAAAGGAAGATCTGTTGATGATTAACAGAAAAACTGAATGATAACTAGAATAGATTCACTCCAAGCTCCATGTTTATAGAGGAAATTGAAAGATCAAGGACTTGAGACACAAAAGACCTGTGTCCTTACCCCATTTCTGCACCTTGATGGCCATGTCACTTTGGCCGGGTCACTTAGCCTCAAGCTGACTCTGTTTTCTCATCTGTAAACTAAACCACAGCTGCCCTGGGTGCCTCATAACCACATGTGAGAATGTCACATGGGAAGAACTTTGCAGAGCTCTATTATAGTCCATATCACATGATGGAGCCCTGACTGGTGTGCCCATCTATCCCTCTCTACTATCTAAACTCCATGAGGGCAGAAATAAAGTATTAATAACCTTGGCTTCAAGAAACATAAGGCAGTGCCAGGCATTCTGCATGCCAGACAACAAAAACTGTTTACTGACATAAAAAGTCAGCCGTGATTATTAATGCTGTTAAGGCAGAACTCGGTATACGTGTATCAAACCAAATGGCCAGAAAAAAGCTGATATTGCCATGATAAGGGAAGTAAACAAGATTACAGTATAGAGTCACTTGTTCCATTAAAAAGTAGAGGTAAAATTCAAACAATTTCAAGTCAAAAAGAAGGCATGGGTGTATAGAAACAGTCCCAATTCTTCTTGATAATCACAACACTATGAATCCATTTTAGCCTTGGAGAATTATGAAATAGCTGAGGACACATGGCTATGCAACAGGCTCGAGTGCTGCTTTCTGCAGAATGTTTTCTCCTTACTCAGCAGGCCGCTGGTATGCTGCTGCCATCTTGAAACATTGAGACAGAAAGGTTGGGAGACACTATTACCACAAAAAGCTCAACTGGATTGGTAAAGTGAGAAAGAATGAGAGTAAAATGAAAGAGAACCCAAATAAAAGAATGAGTTGGTTATAATTTTCTTTTACAAATCAGTGTTAAATTAAGGAAAATCTCTAACTTTTCTTTTTCAAGTATTATCGGTTGCTTTTTTTCAACAAATGGTATAGCAAAGGAGAAAAGCCTATTTATGTATTGATAGATTTCAGTATTAAACAACTTGATGCTAAGTCATTTAGCATTATTAAGAAGTCTTCTGTTGAGAGCGTCCCTGGTGGCATAGTGGTTAAGAATCTGCCTGCCAATGCAGGGGACCGGGGTTCGAGCCCTGGTCTGGGAAGATCCCACATGCCGCGGAGTAACAAAGACCGTGCGCCACAACTACTGAGCCTGCGCTCTAGAGCCCGCGAGCCACAACTACTGAAGCCCGCGCACCTAGAGCCCGTGCTCCGCAACAAGAGAAGCCACCGCAGTGAGAAGCCCACGCACCGCAACGAAGAACAGTCCCCACTCCCACAACCAGAGAAAGCCCGCACACAGCAACAAAGACCCAACACAGTCAAAAATAAATAAATTTATATATATAAAAAAAAGAAGTCTTCTGTTGAAAAACAGGTCACTACTAGCAGTGGGTCCCAAGGTACTAACTGTGGCTCTTACTTTCTTGGCATTTGTATCAATTTATACACCAAAGACTGACTTACAAACTTATAGCTGGCACAAGGCATAGAAAGAATGCTAATATAATAGATGCCAGAGTTGGGCATCAGAAACCTAGTGTCTAATTTAATAGATTAGCGAAAAAAAAAAAAAAAAAAAAGAAAACATGAAATTTAAGGGGAAAAAAAAGTGAAGTTTTACATGCTTCTTCCAGAATATGAAATACAGTAGTGGAGACTGTGGGAAATGTGGCTAGAAAGAGACTTGAGTGAAATTATGAACCAAATACAAGAAGTAAATGTGGAGGCTAAGAATGCTAATACCATCTTCCACTGTCCGAATCTGTACCCTGAGCTTAGCTGGCTAAACTGTGGCACTGCTGCCGATCTGGAGGATGATACTTTGAAAGACAAGATGACCAGTACTGGGACAGGTCTGCAAATCACCAACAACGATGGATTTATGTGAATCTTTCCTTCTAGAAAAAGTTGCTTGGCTAGTAACAAGACAACTATCCTCAACCATTTGAAAGGCTATCATGCAAAAAATAAAACAGACTTGTTCTGATCTTCCAGAAGGCAGATCTACAATAAGTGAGTAAAAGGTAGTGTAGAGCAGATTGTAAATCAGTAAAATAAAGAACACCGAAACAGCTCAAGCTGACGGAAAAGCAGCATCTATACTCACTAGAGGCCAAATGGCCATGTGGCTAGGATATCAAAGAAGGAATTTAAATAAAGCTTAGATGATTTCAAAATTCTAGTCTAACTCTAAGAGTCTATGATACAGCAAGCTTAGCCAACAAGATTCTAGCCACATCTAAAACTAAGCGAATTTACTTATGCCACTTATATGTGTCAGCTGCATCTATAAATCTGCCACAATTAAGTCATTTTCAAGTTGAAAGGCAGCTACCATTTATCTTTTTCTGGTTTTCCTAGCTTTAATATTTTTTTTCCTCCTCTTCCTTTCCATGTATTCATTTCCCATCTATACATATTAAAAAAGAGAGAGAGAGAAAAAGAAAAAAAGAGAAAAAAGTTTTGTTAATTTCATTATTACCATCAGGCTCTTTGACAACCACCACCTCTTGATCTTCTTGTCTGTTCTCACTGGATTTCTTGATATTTTCTAGCTCGGTCCAATAATCTTCCATAGATAGTTCATCCAAAGAATCCTGGGAACTTGATCGATCAAATGGAGGTCTTTCTCTAACTTTGGTGATTTCCTGGTTCATGGTATACTGGCCATATCTGCGACTATAAATTCAAAAGAAAACACGGTCCATCTTAGTACATGAGGAAGTAGTACAATTTCTAAAATATCACAGTACTGAGCTGGAGAATTTGGAAACTCAAGTTCTCCTAAACAAAACCAAAGAAATGTGTATTTTGAAACTGTTTATCTTGAGAGGCTACTGATTATAATACGCTTGTAGAATGAACAGTTTTATCCTCTATGGAAAAGCATAGCAAAGAACAAACAGCAATCGGATAAATATTTTTCCATTTCCATTTCATTTAAATTATTTTAAGCTTCTTTAAACCTGAAAATTTGTTCTTAGAAAGCAACAGGTTAAATCTTGATTAGAGGTTAATTAAATTGGGATTGAATTTTACACAGTATTTCATATTTATCATTGATACCTAAAAATCAAACTCAATCACCCCTTACATAGCAAATATCCACAATCAATGAATGAGGCAACATTTGAATTTTCATTTTGTTTTTTGGAACCAAAACATCAATAGAAGGATGGTATATTAAGTTTGCTGTTACACTCTATTTTAGAAAGCAACTTTTAATATTTACACTTATAAATGTACCCATTACTTACATATATTTTAAAACATGGTAAAAAATGTATTTATTGGCAATTCTGAATAAGTAGTTAGGAATTACCTTGTAAACATTTGGTTAAATATAAGCTATGAAGAAAAGGATAAGTGAATAAATTTTTTAATGACTTCAACTGTATTTTTTTTCTTTGTAAGTCATATCCTACCTACTACTAACATTGAATTAAAGTGCCTAATAATAAAAAAAAACCCATATAGAATAGAAATATTAAATTGCTTCATTATTGTTTATATTGAGATAGAGAGGGAAAAGCCTTATTACTTGAAGAAGGAAATTTTTCAGCTATGGTTTTTCCTCTTTATATTCAATAATTTTTCAGAAATACAATTTGAGTGGAGACAATAACTGGTGAATGAGTGTTTTGTTACTCTAATATCAAATTGCTTTTTTATCTCCCAAGAAGACATTAGGAAGTAATACTCTGCTAGACTGGTTTTACTTACTGCACACAGAGAAAATAAAAAGAAATGCAACAAAACAAAATTCTTTAATAGTGTGTGAACATTTTCACATTTAAACTGGCCTTTCCCATAGTTATTTAAAATAGTAGGATTTAATACAGCATAAGGAAGAAGGTCACTAAACTCTGGTCGAATCTACCCAGCAGTTTAATTCCAACTGACTTAGTAAAAGTCAAAGAACTTAATTACCTATTGCTGCAAATAAATGCAATATAACTGACTACTTAACTGTAATGCGCTAATCGGCCAGTTTTATCCCTTTAAAGATGGTTCTCTCTGCCTTGATTACATACTTTATTAATGCTGGTGGCATGAATGATGGAACAACCCCTATAATCTCACCCCAGCAGCAATACTGGCCTGGTGATGGGTGGGCGTTAGAATGAGGGCCAACAGCAGGAAGTCTAGACATGTTTGTGTGAATCTCTTTCCTCTAGCCTCCATTGTCCATTGTTTGCCGCCCCCCATCCCTTAATTCAAAGGACACTTCCTCCCTCCCTGCCCCAACTCCTGTTTACATCCTTGTATCCCACCCTGTGGCCATGATACCACCGTTGTTCTCAGTTTAGGGTTTACACTCCTGATTCTTAAGTTACAATGTGAACGAGAAAGCTCTCTTTTCTCTTAAAAATGAAAAGTAAATTATATTTTTCATTTCTGTGATCACCAGCTCAACTGATCTCTGGTTCATCTTCCTTAATCCTGCTTTATCAGGACAGCTAAAGTTAATTTACAGTGTTTGCCGGATCCATTTTTGGTTTATTTCATGTCAAATATATAGACGCCCTTCCTTGCTTTTGTTTTACCTCTCATTATAATGTAAGACTGTCTACTTTATTGCTATTTTCGACAACCCTTAGCCCCACGGGAGATCATGATGAGAACTGTGGAATGTGTGAAGTATAATGACTAATGCCAAATAATTTGGTTTATCTGCTCACAGGAAAGTGGTGCTGTTGAACGAAAAGTACATTAAGCCTTTCACTCCTGAAGGAATGTGTTTATTCTGGCAAGAATTTTCCAGTAAATTTCCATTAAGATAAGAGCATGTGCAGAAAAGTGCAAGGGCATTGAGCAACAGCGTTGTTATGTAAATATACCTTCTATAGCAAGCCCTGCTTTCAAAACACGCATAAAGCGAAAATCTAATCGCTTTGTGCTGATGAATCAACTCAATATTTTGACTTTAATAAGATTCAAAAGCTGAACAGGTTTGTTGTAACAACCTGAAGACACTGAGTCATGAAAAGGAGGATTTTTTTTTTTTCTTTTTTTGGATCACTGGCAAATGTTGCAAGAAAACAATTTTTTTAAATATCAGGGGATGGAGTGTAGGTAGGAGGCAACCGTCCAGTGACAGTCCCCTCCTTAGTCAGCTGCCGAATAGTTTATATTTTCTCTAAAAATGTGACTGAACCTTCTTTATTCACAGTTTACATCAATAAACATGTCATGACACTGCTTTTCTTCTTAGAATAGTCTCACTTTTGTACTCCAGACAGGCCACGGCTAAAAGTCTGGCCCTTCTTAAAACTGTCCTGGTAAGAGGCCAGTTAACTAGTTTCCTCTCTTCTGTTTTTAGGAGTATTGTTTTACGACACCATGTTCATTCTGCAAATTGGGCTCAAAAACATAAAAGCAACATCTGCTAGACATAATGAAGTATGCAGCAGAAATATTCTGTATTTCCAAAAGATCCCAGGCAACACATGGTGCTCAAATCAGAGAAACACACGCTTTGCCCCACAGGCAACTACTAATTACCTCCGCCTGACTTACCAGCAAATGATGGTTCTCTGTTCGCTTTTCCTCACTCCCCATCCAGAATCCCATGTGCTAAACATCCATGACCACTCTTCCAAAACTCCCCCATTTCTCACCTTTTACAACTATAACTACAGAACTAGACACTGTCCTCTAAGAGAAGATGCTTCCTAGTCCACTGTACAAGTCTTGCTCTAACACATCACAGTATTATCACTCGGGCTTTTTTCCCATGGGCACTATAGCATCACCAGCAAATACTCAACTTTAAAATCTCCCCATGGGCCTTCATGGTGTGTTATCTTGCTGACATGTCCTCGTGCTGTGTTGATAAAAACTGGAGTTTTGTCTCCTTATATTTTCCCCAGGTATATTTTATCCCATTTTTCTGTAATATTTTTTCCACCTGGCCAGTGAATTTCAAATGTACTGACATCATCAGGCTGTTAGTGATACCTGTTATTTTTTTTTGTCGCAGAGGATCTTAAAGTGATCTGACGCAAGCTGTCCTCCACAAGGAGTTAAGAGTTTGCCATGCACCATGCTGTGGTCCACTGAAAGAAAATTTCTTGATTCGTCCTAGCACCAATGCAGTCAGTGAAACAACAGGAAAACATACAGGACTAGAATTCATAAGTACCAAATGGTTCCAGCTCAACGTTTTTTCATGGTCCTTGGAAAATCACTTCTCTGATTCTAACATTTTCCTATCTATAAAATGGAAAGAATGCCAACAGCCTTCACTGCTTAGTCTGTTGTGAGTTATCAAATAAGAATTCCTGTTAAAGTGTCTCAGAGGTAACCAAGAAGAAGGCACTCAAGTTAGCATCATTGCTAACATTTGTGTAACTGCTAACTACAGATAACTGCCACTCCCATAGTTTAATAAGGTCACCTTTGCCCTCTTCTAAGGTTCAGAGAAATTACTTATCCACTAGGGACAGTCATTCTTAAACCTTTGGTCTCAGACCTCCTCTACACACTTAAAAATTTTCAAGGGCTTGCTTCCAGAGTGTTTTTGAGATAGATATATCCACTGATATGGACACTATTAGATATTAAAACCAAAAAAAATGTAAACACTAATTAATTTAAGAATAAGAAGAATAAATATCTTAAATAACATTTGGGGCAGGGGGGAAGCCCTATGTTTTCCAAACCAAGACAAAAAAATAGTGAGATAAGTAGCACTGTTTTACAGTTTTGAAACTGTCTTTAATGTCTGGCTTAATAGAAAACATCTGGATTCTCACATCTGCCTCTGCATTTACTCTTCTGAGATATTGTAAGTCATGTAGTTTCTGGGAAACTCTACTGTATTCTCAGGAGAGAATGAGAATGAAAAAGGCCAGTAACATCTCGGTGTTATTATGAAAATAGTTCTGATCTCCAAGACCCCTGAAAGGGTCTCAAGAGCCTCAGGTGTTCCTCGACCACACTTTGAAAACACTGCTCCAGGATTTCTCAAAAACACGGAATGGATCTGAAAAGGCACTTTTCAATTCTGTGGGCAACACTCCAGAAAGCCTTACTGAAAGAAACAGACATGCTTTCCTAATGACCTTTGACCTACTTCTTTGTTTATTTTAGTTTAGTTTTACAGCCTTTCATCAAGACTGGGACTTATTCCAATGATATATCCATATTTAATTCATACTACAATGACAAAGAATAAAAACCCCTACCTTGCCAATGTCTTCCATCATTTGCTTTTTTTTTTTTATAAATTTATTTATTTTATTTATTTATTTTTGGCTGTGTTGGGTCTTCGTTGCTGCGTGCGGGCTTTCCCTAAGTTGCGGCGAGCGGGGGCTACTCTTCCTTGCGGTGCGCGGGCTTCCCACTGCAGTGGCTTCTCTTGTTGCAGAGCACGGGCTCTAGGTGCCCAGGCTTCAGTAGTTGTGGCATGTGGGCTCAACAGTTGTGGCGCACGGGTTTAGTTGCTCTGCAGCATGTGGGATCTTCCCAGACCAGGGCTCGAACCTGTGTCTCCTGCGTTGGCAGGCAGATTCTTAAGCACTGCACCACCAGGGAAGTCCCCCATCATTTGCTTTCATCCGCCATGTACAATGGGCAGAAATCCTGTCTAAGCTTCCCCTTTTGCCCGGTGTATTTGAAAATATGTATTTTCTTTAATGCTCCTTTGTCATCGATCTGTACCTCTTCCTACAATTATCTCAAGGCATTTATTTGGAACTAGGACATTTCTTTGAACTCATATTTAACAATCTGATGCAATCTCTACTTTTTGTACCCTGCCCCATCAAGAATCATATTGCTACACTTATATTCAGTCTGTCTCCTGGTCCTGCTCCTTCCAGGGCATTTCTGTGGCCCCAAGTCTGCTTTCGTGAAGTCCTTTGATGCTAGGACTTGGTTTTATTTGTTTTCTTTCCTTACAAGATCCTTACACGTACACTCTCATGCTCCTTATTCTACTTTTACTTCCAACACGGGAAAAGAAGTGACTGGGTTGAGAGATATAAGAGAATAAGGTTATTTTTGTTTTGTTTTTTTGTTCTGTTTTTAATGTGCCAAAAAAAAGTTCTTATTGAGATCATTACTTATCAAACCATAATGACCAAGTATATTTTAGATAAAGCCATATTTATTGAAGTGTAAATTTTAGAATGGTATTAGACCTTAGAGATTTAAACCTATCCCATCATTTTCTAGATGAGGTAATGAGGCGCCAGGGTTAAGTCTTCTTCAAAATCTCAGCAAAGTGATGGTTGAACCAAGATTAGTGTCCTCATTTCTTTTTCGGTCTATTATACCAAATAGACTAGAAAGGGCAGAATTTACTTTTTTCACGTCTGATGCTCCAGTCTTTGTGAGTTTATACTGCACACAGCAAAACCAAGAGTGATCTTGTTCACACAGTCTATAATTAACATTTTAAAATGACCACTACACTTATCTAGAGAAAAATACATTTAACAGTCAAATCATACCTCTTTAAAATGCATGAGAATTCTTTTCCAATGCATTTTATAAAGAGTGGTTTGTGCCACGCTGGGGCACAACTTCAAATATACCCATTTTTTAAAAAGCTTTGTTTTGAAGATGTTTAAAATTTTTTAAATGTTTTAAAAATTCACTCTGTCTCTCCAGCTACAGTATCTCTAGGCTGGGGGTAAAAAAAGGGTTTCTGATGTGTAGATCTTTCTCTTTTGTCAGTGATATTAAAGAAGTAATCTCTGCCATCGTGAGATGGTGAAGCTATTAATACTCGTAATGGCCTGTCCATAAGCCTACACTGAATTTGAATGACTATGAAGAGCTGCGGCCTACGAATGACACAAGTCATTTTTCCCTGGGAAGTGAATGCCTACTATTGTTTAGCTGAAAGCAGTAATTATTAGAAGTGGCTCTGACACCAGAAAGAAAGAACACTGACAGTGCCTTAAGGCGGTAAGAAGTTGATTGGAAAGCAATCCCACACTCTCCCCACTCCCAGGCAGCCTCCGGAGCCCAGGGAAAGGATCCCTCACATCTTCGACCTGACCCAATTGCTATTATTTTTAAAATATATTAGTTAGTTTTCACATTTCAAGTAAACTTACTTTTACCCTTTGCATATTTTACCCCTTTCATGTGGGGGAAGGATAAAACTTACCCATTATTTCTTTCAGCTTTCTTTTTCTTTAAAAATGAACGTCACTTAACATACGTCTAGCACATTGCTGTAGTCGTCACAGAGCGTCCGCCCAATTTTGACACACAGCAAAACAATGAGCAAATGAACTGATGATGCTCTATTTACTTAACTTTGCCTAAGTAAAGCTGAGAAGAGAAGCCCATTAGTGACGCTGCTGAGAGAGAGCTATGAAAACTTGGCTTTCTCACTTTTACAGAAAACTATGGTAGAACCAATTCATATGTGAACATCACTAAAAGAATAGGGGAGGGAACACTCTTGCACTGTTGGTGGGAATGTAAATTGATACAGCCACTATGGAAAACAGCATGGAGGTTCCTTAAAAAACTACAAATAGACTACCATATGACCCAGGAATCCCACTACTGGGCATATACCCTGAGAAAACCATAATTCAAAAAGAGCCATGTACCAAAATGTTCATTGCAGCTCTATTTACAATAACCAGGACATGAAAGCAACCTAAGTGTCCATCAACAGATGAATGGATTAAGAAGATGTGGCACATATATACAATGGAATATTACTCAGCCATAAAAAGAAACGAAATTGAGTTATTTGTAGTGAGGCGGATGGACCTAGAGTCTGTCATACAGAGTGAAGTCAGAAAGAGAAAAACAAATACCGTATGCTAACACATATATATGGAATTTAAGAAAAAAAAATGTCATGAAGAGCCTAGGGGTAAGACAGGAATAAAGACACAGACCTACTAGAGAACGGACTTGAGGATATAGGTAGGGGGAAGGGTAAGCTGTGACAAAGCGAGAGAGAGGCATGGACATATATACACTACCAAACGTAAGGTAGATAGCTAGTGGGAAGCAGCTGCATAGCACAGGGAGATCAGCTAGGTGGTTTGTGACCACCTAGAGGGGTGGGATAGGGAGGGTGGGAGGGAGGGAGACGCAAGAGGGAAGCGATATGGGAACATATGTATACGTATAACTGACTCACTTTGTTATAAAGCAGGAACTAACACACCATTGTAAAGCAATTATACTCCAATAAAGGTGTTAAAAAAAAAAAAAAAAGAATAGGGGTATAGGCAGCAGCGAATACCACCAAGTCCAGTAGAAAGAAAGGAGAAAAGGCACAAGACAGAAGGGCATGTGGGAGAGTCATGAGGCAGCCAAAGCAAATTGGAAAAACTCCCTTCCCTTTTAAGTATAGACGTAGGGTATGTAAAGGGGAAGTTATGGGCTAACACCGGCCACCAGACATCGGTCTTTCTTATTTTCGAGCTTTGGTTCTGGGTAGAAGTGAGATCCTCTGTTTTGAGCTCCCCCAATCCCTCTCAGGAGGCAGTTTTTCCTCCTCCATTGGCATCAAGACTCAACAAGTAGCCAAATGGTAGCCAGGGATCTGAATGTCTAAGTCATTTTCCAAGACGAGGGTAAAGAGATCAGCAGTGGGACTTGACATGAAATATCAAGACCTTGGAAGACTGGTTCAAAGCATATCGAACTGAGTTTGCATATGCACTCCACTCAATTCTCCATCGCCAGGACTTGTATCTACCTGACACTTGGATGTACCTGACACAGCTCTTCTCCAGAACTCTCTCCTTTCCTTGTTCTGGTTAGTTTCAAGCCATCTGGAGATTCAACACCAGCAGCCACTTCGCATTCAGAGCATAGGCTCTCCAGCTGGATCTGTTTTCCAGCTGTCACTACTCAATTTCATATCTTGGTGTCTTTCTCCATGGGGGTTGGAATAAAGAAAGACATATCCACGCTCCTTCAGTCTCCCCACGATCCTGACCACATCCTGCACTGTGATACTCATGCTTGTATCTCTACCACTCCACTGTATGTTCCTTGCTGCAAGGATCTGCAGAGTTTTTTGTTTGTTTGTTTGGGGGGTTTTGTTTGTTTTTTCATCTGGGTATCCCTGGGTTTAGCCATCCATTTGCCATAGCAGATGCTTGGGAACTGTTCAATTATTAATTACTGATTTATGGCTGCTTCTGAAACAACAACATCCTTTTAATTTCTAAGGTGTTTCTCATTTAATTGCACAAAACTACAAAGGAATGAAACAAGGACATGAAAAGTAGACAGTAAAGAAATCAGTCATCAGGAAACCCTAGAAGGTAATTAATAGGTAATTGTTCTATGCCTCTGTAACTCTTGGGTGTTTAATTTGAAAGCAGCCTTCCTTATGAGGGAATAAAAACATACAAAAGAAAGGGCCAATTTCATATCATACTGTACCTAATATTAAGTCACAAACAAGCACTGGCATACATTTTGTTAAGCCCACCACATTCCCTGGTTTCATCCTGTCAACTTAATCTCTAAAATAAATTTTAAAATATTTGTTGAATGCCTGGTGTATGTTGGGCACCTTATCAGAGATGTCTGTTCAACCAACCTACTCAAGCCTTTATCTTGAAATAGATTATAAATGACACTGAAACTAGGCATGCGTGGAATTTTCCAGTTCCTCACTGAACCAGCGGCCCAGACGACTCTCCAGCATGGGCCTCTGGGTCATGACCTATGCTTTAGCGTTGTCTCAAGCCCTGCTGTGGTTCACCATTCCTTCCTCAGAAAGAATTTCCTTTCCTCTCTGTCACTACCCACTCACCTCCAGCTCACCCTCCACCCAAACAACCATTTGCATAGATTCAGCTCAGCAATTTGAGGTTACCTCCACAGCCCATCCTGCGATCCCTCCTTCTGCCCGTGACTGTTTGTCACAGTCCTCCTGGGTTTCTCTGCAGCTCACTCACTGGTCCAAAATTGAGGCTGTTCTTTCCCGAGATGGAGTCTAGCTTTCTCACCACAATCGTCTAATGCCTGGTTCTTGTTTCACAACAGTCATGAGGCTTCAAAGGTAGCTATCAGCACCCCAAATTGTCATCAACCTTTTATCCTTTTTTTCTTTTTTTTTTGCTTTTGACAAATCAAATTTTTGTCTTTTTGGTTTCAGGGCTGAGCTTTTTTCTTTCTGAGGAATCCATCGAGTTCTCAACACATTTTCAGAGGTGAAATGAAGAAAGGGATTCACTAATGAAGACCAGAAGTCTTCCCCATCTTCTCTAATATGCTTGAACTCGTCATTCACAAAGTCCCCATCATGCCTTCTATTAGCTTAGAATCTCAGCATCACAGTTCACCAATATGCCTTAAAAATACATTAATACAAACAGATAAATTTTCATCAATGTGCAACTCTCTCACATACAAGACGTAACAATATACTTCGGGATCTGGGATCCAGGATAGATGTTTAACTGTTGGCCATTCTGGGCACTGACTGACTAAATATTGACAAATTACAGTTTTCTGATATCCCCCTCCAATTCATAAAGTAGGTTGCTATTGATTCATAATACCTACCACCATATAGGTACTAACAAAATATATGTCGATAAGACACAAAACTATGAACATTAATATTTTTTAAATTTACTATTGGAATAGTGTTGAATAAAATATTGGTTTTACTTATTTCTATGGGCCAACCTCTTGCCCTTCTGTAAGACTTTATATACATCGTAACATCGATTTTCCTATGCCAATAAAAACGTGGACACAAGGCAAAGTTGGATTTAAAAAAAAAAACCTTTTGATAATAACTGAAGCTAAATGCATGGGCATATACTTTGGAAAAGATGCGGGCATTATTATTAAACTCTTTTTGGTTCTTTGTGATTATTTGTTACAATAAGGTAGAGAAATCATCTATCTCAGTGGGGCTCCAGGGGCATGAAACCAAGCTTCCACCAGACAGCATAAGGAACGCTATGGACAAACACTGGAAAAAAATGTTAAAAGTGAAAGGATGTCTGTGTTTATGTTACACAATGAAAAGGGAGAGGATACACACTTCTACATCATTTCAAAGTAATGCTGGTGAGTAGTAAGAGCAGAACAATTTAAAACAGCAGCAACAGTGTGGCAAATACCTGGGTAGGAAAACAGAAAGCTACTTCACTTAGGCTGCAAAGTGTAATTTTATGGATAGCTCCGAGTGACCTTCAAAGGCTATAATGCTCCACCGATAAGTACTGAAGGCCAGGAAGTATTTTTATAAGCCAGGTCCTAAAAGTCAGCTCTACTGAGGAGATGGAGGGGGGTGGTGAAGAAATAATTTCCGGCTTTTCAAATAATTTAGCCAAGCTTAGAAACAATCCATCTGTAACATTTTCCACTAAATGTCTTCAGGAGTCAGTTACAAAGTAGACGATGTGAATATTACAGGATAAATTTTCCTTCGTAAATGAGATTATCTGAGACCTCTTTTTTCTTAGTATGCTTTAGAATCTGCGCTGACCCAACACAAGTCAGATATGAACGTAAGTAGCCTAAAAGAGACATGAAATATAAAATAAAACATGGGAAACTAAAGGCAATTTCCAATGGTAAAGTACTGCCTGGGGGTGGGGGCTTTAACCTTAACTTTTGAAGGAAAAACAAAACAAAACAAAAATCCCACAAAAACGAGTGTTTTCACTCAAAGCCACCAAGCTCTGTTTGGAGGACAGGAACAGGTCTCAGAGGGCAGAGAGATCTAAGGTGACCATGAGGGATGGGCAAGGGCTTTATGGGAAGGAATTATGGGAACATACAGGCAATGAGGGGAGGAAATGCAGAAGGGAAAGAAAACATATTAATAAGAAAACATAACTAATGCTATTCCTTAGCATTACCACATCATCTGGCATAGTTACGGGCACACTGAGCTCTGGTAAATGCCACCCACAGGACATCAAATTCTGGGAGGATTAAATCCTCCAAACTGGAAGTTTATGAACCTGTCCCAGTTGAATTCCTACCTTGGTCCTCTTAGGAAGCTCCTCCGTCTCCAGCTCATCACCAAGCTTATGCTAGCCTACTACTGACCTGTTACTTACATGGGGCAGCAATGTTAGCACTTAGCCAAAAGCAATATGGCATCCAGTTCCAAAATGCCATTCCATGTGGGAATTTGAAACAAGCTAAGAAGTCCACAAGAAGCCAGTGTCCCTGAGAGTTCCCTCCCTAGCCACGACCCAAGCTGTTGGCTGTCTATAAAAAGCTGACGCTAAATCAGGTCCAGCTCAAGGACGTCCACCTCCAGTTTTCCACTGCCACCCCTCTTGCTCTCTACTGCTATCCCCACTGCTCTACACGGATTCTCCTTTCTGCCCAGTCCCAACAAAGAAACAATCCAGACAGAGTGATACCTAATTCTTTCCCAAAGGTCACCTGCTGAGTTGCCTTCCTGACTCCCACATTCTGAACTGGCCAAGGCTCCCAGGAACTCACATCCCAGCCCAGTGTGTTACCCATGCCCTTCCTTGCCAGGAAAGAAGAGGTGGAAGAAAGAGGTGTTGTCTCAGGAAGCTAACACTGCAGAAGAGATTAGCCATTGGGCCACTGACTAGAGAACAGAGCCTCTTGAGACCAGAACAGAATCTGAGTAAGTACTACAAGGAGGAGGTGAAAGGACTAAGAGGATGTAGTGCCCCTAAGGCAGAGGTGGTAGTTGTGCAGGGCACCAAGGGCATGGTAGCCAGGCAGGATGATGGGATCAAAGATGAACTTCCTTTATTTGCTATACAGCAGAAACTAACACAACATTGTAAAGCAATTATACTCCAATAAAGATGTTTTTTAAAAATAAAATAATAATAATTTTTTTAAAAAAAGATGCACTTCCTTTACTATCTTGTCAGGGTAAGCTGTCGGAAAGACCTAGGTTGTCAGATACTCCACAGTAAAGATCCAAGACTTAGAACTTTTTCTTGCTCTTTGTTTTTCTTTTTCAACTCAGGTGTTTGAGGGCCAACTCTTAAGGGTTCCCACTTCATAAAGGACTTTAGTTTTGCTGAAGCTGGTTCTATAAAGTAAAATATGCAGCTTTTATTAGAAATATTGTGAAACTCTAAGCATATGCCAACCAATCTAATACAGGAATATAAATTTCTTAATCCAATAGCTTTGTGAACAGAAAGTTTCACTGAACAACAATGCCTACATTTAATCCTCAGTCTTCATTATGATATTGGGCAGAATTTCCTACTTAAATTTCATTTTTTAAAAAATCATTGTGGTTATAGTTTAACAATGAAATTAACCTACATAATGAAGTATATTTTCCATTTCAAGGAATGAAGTGGACACTGGAAAAAACAGTGGAATTGGGATGAAGTCAACACTTCAGTGTTTTGGTGGAATGATGCCACAGAGCTTAGGTTCTTGCTTGATAATAATAAACAGGTAACCAAGTTGTGATTCATACATTCATTCAACAAATACTGGCTCCTCATTCACTGCAAGGTACTATACATGCTGGTATCCAAAGCAGCACAGGGCCTCAACTCTGATCCCTGAGAGCTTACATGGTATGAGAAGAGATAAAACACGTAGGAAAACAACAAGCTAGGGCAGCACGGGCTCCATGCAAATGACTGGTGCAGACAGCAGATCCTGTAGTGCTCACTCCAGTTAGACACAGGCAGACACAGTTGCCAGAAAGTGTACAAAATGTTTGTAACACAGTAAGAGGAGGTAAGAAGGGAGACTCCAGGCTCTTGCTATACCTCATTCTAATTTTATAAAGCTCTCCCCAGAGCCAACAATGTCTTCCTGTTATTTGATTCAACTTTACTTCCCTCTAATTTAAGCCCATCTCCTCTGAGCAAAGAAGGAATTAACCAGTGTCCTCTTTATATTAACCCCTTTGCTGGGAATAGTTTTAAGTCGGTCCTTTACCATATCTTGAATTGGCCAATGAACAACATTCATTTACTTTTTCCTCCTATATTTTAAAAAGCAGTGTCTTAGAAATATACTCTATAGTACACATTCTTAATGGCATCTGAATCATAATACAGGTAACTGTGTATCACCTTTGTTTTGCAATTTTCCCTTTGGGCTTTTTCCAATTGGTTCTTGCTCTGCAAGTGAAACCTCCAAGGGGAAGGTGATTTTAGAAGCAGGTGCCTGTTTGGGCTGTGGTGGGTGGCCCTTGGCACAGATACCAAAGTTAGAAACCTAATCATAAATGTTTCTTCTTCCTCACTGAGGACTTAAACACTGTTGCTTTACATGTGAATTGCTTCCCATGGATGCTTCTGCTTTCTTTTTTAAAAAGCCTTTGCTAATGATCTGCATTAATAGTATGCTAATAAAAGCAAGGGGATGCTAACTAATTCAGTCTCTTCAGTAGTGACTAAAGATCAGAAAAAGAGAGGTAATTTGCATATTTTCATGAACGGAGTGAACTGGTATTTAAATACTCGCCACCATTTCTGAAGAAAAATAATAATACATGTTGGGCCAGCCTGGGCAGAAGTAATTCCTCCAGTGGAAGCATCTCGAACCCAAGTATTTCAAGAGACGTTTGGCTTCTAAGCATGAATCTCAGATGACAAGGATGAGCATTCAAACACAGGGCAACCTTCTGCATCATAAATACATTTCAGTTCCTCTCTGCAGAAGGAATTCACTTACTGTTGAAGCCCATTCACTTCCACTTCTGAGTGCTTATTCCTCAAAAAGCTTCCAAGTGTTGTGGGAACAATGATTAAAAAGAGGATCTTTCCATCTGTGCTGCATTAGGCTGCAAGACAGTCCCTCCTGCAGAAACAGCTTTTGCATAATTCATTGCGCCATTTTAAACGCTAATCAGTGAATTGCAAGAAGCTATGGAATGAGTACAGAGGGAAGAGAGACTGACATTTACCGGCTACCTCCTAAGTGGTCACCTAATCCTCACTTTGGGCTACCGCTCCATGAAATCATGGTATATATGCCCTCACTTTATCTCCAACAGGTTCCTACCCTCCACCACAGGTGCTATCATCACTGTTTGGCCATACTAATGTCCCAGGAATGAGTATTTCTTAGGTTATTATCGCAGGGTAGCATAGAAAAGAAGATTCTACTGGAAGACAGAAGAAGCTGGCCTATCTCCAGCCCTACTGTTCACTGTATAAGCATCACATAAAATTCACCCTATAACAAGAAGAATACCTCAAGTCTCTTCCAATTCTAAAACTTACATAATTTTAATCTGTTCATCTGTTCACCCTGATTTGTCACGCATAATGCCTTAATGTAGCCAGCCGCTTTGCCTTGGACTTGCAGCATGCGGGATCTCGGTTTGCTGACCAGGGACTGAACCCGAGTGAAAGTGCCACACCCTAACCACTGGACCACCAGGGAACCCCCAGAGGTGCATTTTTTTAAAGAAAGAGAAACTAAGGTGATGGCAAAGGCCTGTCTGGGCTCCCCACTTACCCCTCCCCTCAACCATAGACACTTTGATAAATACGTTATTTGGAGATCCATTTAAGAATGTACTGCAAGAGGATTCTATGGCTACAGAAAATTAGAAAAACAAGTGCTTTAGGCATCTCAAAAAAAAACTTTTATGGAATCCTTAAGCTTTAAACACTGAAAAATTAATTAAGCAGGAGGTTTTTATGATGGTAAGGGATGTGATTTTGAACCAGCAGAAGTACTGAGAAACTATGCAGGCAGTAGGGTTAAAGACGTGGATTACAAATTTTATAATAAACTTTCTCATTTTCCATTTCTTATTACTCCATAGGTCATGGTAAATAAATAAACATTCTGAGTTTTTATTGATTTGTGATATTAACATAGGTGAGATATGGTAAAGTTCCTGAGGTTTAGTTTAGTAGCTCAGTAAGAATCAAAAGAATCATCTCAAAAGACACTACAACTTGGAAAACTGAACTCAGTGGTAGTAGTTTCATAAAAATGATTTTATTTTTAAATCAGTAACTCATAATTGAAAACTTAACCATAAATATTAAATACTTGACAGAATGTTAAAAAGCACAATTGATAGGGAAAGTAGGAGGGAGAGACGCAAGAGGGAGGAGATATGGGGATATATGTATATGTATAGCTGATTCACTTTGTTATAAAGCAGAAACTAACACACCATTGTAAAGCAATTATACTCCAATAAAGATGTTTAAAAAAAATAAAAAGCACAATCGGGGGGAGGGGGTGGCAGGAAACCTTCCTGAGTTGTTTTGAATGTGACAATAGATTGTTATTTTACAACAGTGCTATCTAACTGAAATAAAAGGCAAGCCACAGTGGTAATTTAAATTTTTCTAGTGGCCACATTAAAAAAGAGGCAGGTAAAAATAATTTTAATGGTATACTTTATTTAACCCAATATACCCAAAATATTATCATTGCAACATGTAATCAACATACATTGCAACATGTAATCAACATAAAAACTGTTAATGAGGGCTTCCCTGGTGGCGCAGTGGTTGAGAGTCCGCCTGCCGATGCAGGGGACACGGATTCGTGCCCTGGTCTGGGAAGATCCCACATGCCGCGGAGCGGCTGGGCCCATGAGCCATGGCTGCTGAGCCTGCGTGTCCAGAGCCTGTGCTCTGCAACGGGAGAGGCCACAGCAGTGAGAGGCCCGCGTACCTCAAAAAAAAAAAAACCGTTAAAGAGATCTTTTGCTTTCTTTTCATTCTAAGTCTTCAAAATCCTGTAACTTATGCCTGTATCACAGCTCAGTTTGGACCAACCACATTTCAAGTGCTCAGTCGCCACAGATGGCTGGTGGCTACTGTACTGACAGCGCAGCTACGGAAGAATGAGGCAGCAGGCAGGTTCTCCTCAAAGAGCCCAATATGTATGAGTGATGTAATTCCCTCCTACTTCCAACATGCAAAATTTCATGTCTGTCTACAGGATATTTGCTTTTTCAGTGACTCAGCAAACATTTAGGGAAAACCTATTTTATTCCACACTACGCTAAACTATGGAATGTAGATGTATTTCACACAAGGTAGGCCTAGGACTTAGTAGGCAACAAAGACCTGTGCAATGAACTCCAAAACAATATTGCAAGTGGTAACTGCTATGGAAGCAGAGATTAGAAAAGTCACAAGCTCTAAGGAGGAGACTTGGTCAAGACTTCACAGAAGAGTGGTAAGAGCTGGGGCTTGAAGGCTGAGCAGGATTCTGCTAGGTAGAACGTGATGAGAAAGGCATTCAAGGCAGTGGCAACCATATGAGCAAAGATACACAGTGAGCCTGGGGAACTGTGAGTGGATTGATATAGACGGATTATATTGACTTCCAGGGAGCTGCAACCAGCTGGGGGCGGGGGGAGATGGTGTTAGGCATCGCAGGGAGCCAAACTGTGCTGGACCTTGCCTGTCATACTGAAACACTTGGAATGCGACAGGGGAAGGTTTCTAAACAAGCAAATGTCACTCCAAATTAGTGTTTACGAAACATACTTTTAAGAAGAATAAATAGTAAGACAGCCTGGAGCTGTGATGCTCTGGAGTGAGGGGATTCCAGAGAGAGGATAAGAATCTGAATCCAGAGGGCATTGACAGAAACAGAAGTGAAAGGACAAATTTAAGAAGCTTTTCTCCAGTAGACTCAAATGACCTCGGTGACCAGTCATATAAAGAGGATGGAGGACACAGAAGAAACCAAGATGATGCCACAGTTTGTTCTTGGATGGATACCTGACAATCATTAACTGAGAGAGGGAATATAGAACACAGAGCAGGTTGGACAGAGAATGTGATGAGTTCAGTTTGGACCTGCTAAATTTGAAATATGTTAGAGACCCTTGGGTGACACTGTATACCTAGAGCTCACACCCACCTTATACAAGATTCATCTGTCTTTACCTCTGTGCCTTAATTAATGATCCTTTGGGTATAAAGTGTGTTCCTGGGACTAGCAGCAGTGGCACCAAGCTTGTGGGAAAGGCAGAATCTCAGACCTTATCCCAGGGCTGCTGAATCCCAATGCGCGTTTTACCAAGATTCCCAGGTGACCCTTTTGCACATTCAAATTAGAAAAGAACTGCTGAAAGTATTTGAAAATCTAGATTAGTAGCTCGTGAAAGAGGTACTGACTGAAGGCAGGATAATTTTAGAAGTCATCAGCATAGAGATGAGAGTTAAAGACTATGAGAGCTTACTCTCAGAAAACAAAGAACTTTAAACAGGATATCTTGCTAAGTACATTAAATAAAAACTGAACCTTCAAGAAGAAGAGGAAGAAGAGAAAAAGGAAACAAAACCTTTAAAAACAACGAAAGATCCACAATGGTGAATCCACAGTAAAGGTACAAAGAACTTCTATTTATGATTCAGATAAATTCGCACTGACGTGCCTTAATATTCAGGGATGCTGAAAAACAAATTTGACGTGAGTGGAAGCAGAATTCACTGGAAACTTCGGGGCCACTGCTTGCTGGGGCAGAGGTAACCAGAACCTGGGACAGAAGCAGTCTGGATTCTAGGCTGGCCTCACGCCAGGCAGGGCATCTCCCCTCTACTTGCCACGGTCTCCTCAGCTGTGTAATGAGGGGGCTTGAGAGTAAGACACTCTCTTCCAAGGAGGTTCCAGCTGTGGCTAAGTAGGAAGGTGAGATTCATTTGTTGCTTCCAAGCACTCCCTGACAACAGGATGAGCAAGGCTCTGTTCCCCACCCTCCGCCCATCCCAACTGCCTCGTCCCACCAGCTCACCCAGCAAACAAGTTTCCTGAAGTTTTGTTCAGAATCCAACAGCTGTTTAGAGCTGATTTCAAGTCCACCACGTGGTGTCCTCTGGACACACCACGCTGTGTCCTCTGTTTCCCAGGCGATGCTGACGTCGCTGCCTGGTGTTGCCACATACAGGACCAACACACCCAGGCCTGCAACCAAGAGAGTCCCTCTCAAACCCAGTGCAGGCTTCTGCTCCCTGAGTCGGAAGACCCTCTGAAGGCTTCTTGCTAGATGCCAAACGATTCAAAACCAGGGTGCGTGACTACCATTCCACGTAAAAGCCTTACAATATATATATTTTTCTCATCTGGCTTTACCTCAGGTCACAGAAGCAAGGCCCGGAATCACAAGCTGTGCTTTTACGTGGCGGACTGTGCACGTGAATACAAACGTGGCAGAAGATGAAAGTGCAGCAGATGAGGACAGGATGCTCTTTCAGTAGCCAGGGCAGCCCGATATGAAGGACCTTCAGGGCACGATGCCTGCTTCTTGGCTCCTTGGAACAAATACTCAGTGTAAACCCGCACTCTCCTTTTGAAGTAGAGGCAATTTGTCTATTGTCATCTTCTTGCCTTAATTACACTCCAGCATGGATCTGGAGAGGTGTATTTGTTCTTCCAGTGCAGAGGCCCTTCACATTAGCACGTGAAAGCTACTAAAACATCTTCTCCTGTAATCAACTCATCCCTTCACTGCAAAGTTGCATCAGATGATCTCCTTTGAGATGGATACCAAAACCACATGTGCAAGCCTTCTTTCCGTTTCACTGTGCGAGGGGTCACAGGCACATCTACCCAGCCACACATCCAAAAGTTAACTCTTTTGTTAACATCAGGACCTACACCCATCTTATACAAGATTCATTCATCTTTACCTCTTGCCTTAATTAATTGGTACCAATCCAATACCGAGAGCTCATACCCACACTGCCCTCATATCAAGGTTCAAATAACCTTGCCAACTTTTAATTCCAACACATCTCAGTTTCTACCAAGAAATTTAAAAGCCCTATATCTGCTGGGAAAAGGGGGAAATTCTTATACTTTATTTCAAATGTAAATGTGAATTAAATTTGATTTTTACTATCTACACCATACAGTTGCTCCATGGTAAGAATAAAAGGAGCATTTGATAATTTGCCAGAACAATGATCACAACAGCAAGACTATGAGGTAGTCACCACTATTATTCCCATTTTAAGGATGAGGAAACTGAGGCTTAGAGAAACTGCAACCTAGGCCATGCAGCTCCAGAACCCATGCTCTACATGGTAGAAGCCTTTGAAACCTGTCCTCAGGAACATTAATTCAAGTTATGATGGAGTTTAGAGCTGAAATGACCCTACAGATCACCAAGTCATATCATTCTCAATCTGTTTGAGCTTCACAGCTGGCAAGTGAGAGGAACCACAGCAATCCCCTGCTATTATCAGTGTGCTTAAAGACATAAGTGATATATACAAACCATCCAATCCCTGTCTCTCTTGTCTCTCTTCTCTCTGACAACACTGGTTTTTGTTGCCGTTGTTGTTTTTTGTTTGTTTTAGAGACAAAGATAAAGAACTGGGTTTAAGTCCTGCATGAGATCTTCTGAATTCTTTCTTTCCTAGGCCTTATAAAGTCCAGCCCTTAATTATTCAGACATGAATACTGAATTAGAAAAAGTAGAAAATTGGGTGATCTGCCCAGTGACATACAGGTACTAGTTCACAGCCCTGCCAAATCACTATGAAGATTTCCTGATTCTCAATCAGTAAATAGCATAACCAAGTACCTTCCATTAGGACAGATGGTATTATGACAGAGAAAACACATTACTCTTCAACTTTATCACCAGGGTAATAAAGACGGGCCATAACTACTCCTTTATTGATAATTATTTTCTCTCTGTGAACTTTGACAGCCCAACCCACTGATCCTCTGGCTAGGCTAAAGAACAATTAACCACAGTGACACCACTTCACATATTCTCCGACATCCCCCCACTTATTGAAACTTACTCCTTTGGAAAGAAAAGAGCTATTTACACTAAAACTTCAGCAGTCACAAACTGGGAGCCTGCAGGCTAGATCTGGCTGGCAGAAATGTTTTGTTTGGCCAGCAGGGTGTTTCAAACATTTTTAAATTGGTTTACCACCTTTTTCTCTTGTAACATGTTTCTCTGGGCAGGCAGTTTGCCATAGTTCCCACCGGTCCCACTTGACTGTTATGCTGTCTGCTGGTCCCTGTAGGCATCTGGTTTGCAGTCTCTGCTTTACTGCGTTAATATTATGGCATTAAATTAACATGACCCACTATTTCACACCCATCACCAATGAATGATATCTGAATTCTGCATCAAGACAGGGCTCACTTTATCAAGAAGAAAGTGAATGCTGCAGGCGGGTGTAGGGGGATAGGACTGAACAAGGAGATGGGGTATCTTGCTTCTGGTCTTTCTCCATCAATAAATAGTGGAATTACTTTGATCATGTCACCAACTCTCAATGCATCATGGTCATTTCTTCATTTGTAAAAGAGGAAAGTTGGCTAGCTACCTAAGATTTTCTTTGCTAACTAAAAAATCCTGTGCAATGTCTCTTTCCTCAATCATGTGCAAATATAGGCATCTTCCCAGATTAGCAAAAGTCATTAGCAAACGAAGGAACATGAGGGATTTCAGGAGTCACATAGACTAGAATTTAATACACAGTTCCATCATTTTCCATGAGATCTTAGGCCAGTTATATAAAACTCTCAAAGCCTCAGTTTCCTCACATTCATTAATTTACTCAAAATGATTTACTGAGCACCTACTATATGCCAGGTACCTTCTAAATTCTGGAGATCCAGCAGTGAGCAAAACAAAGACCCTGCTCTCATGGAGCTTACATTTTAGCAGTTAGGAGAGAGAAAATAAAAATATGTGTCATCTGTCAGGTGATGAGAAGTGCTATGAAAATAAATTAAGTGGGTTAAGAGAATGAGGGAGGCGGGAGGAGAAGATCTCTCTGATACGACACTTGAACAGAGACCTGAAATAAGTGGGGGGTAGAGGAGGTGTAGCCATGCAGATATCTGGGTACAGGTTGTTCCAGGCAGAATACCCAGCAGTTATAAAAATTTAAAGATGTGACAAGCAGAACTCCTAACAGAGTCTTTGCGATAAGCTTCTTTCCTTTCCACCCCTTCCCTCCCCGTGTCCCTCCTCCAAACATGCGTGCCCTTCAGGATCTACTGTCTGCCCTCTGCCCTGATGCAAGTACCAAACATCTCAAAGCAAAGCAGACCAAGGGTGAGAAAACCTCACTTCTAATCCCATGTTCTAACCCATGACAATCCGTACCTGTCAGATCCTATTTTTGATACTCAGGTAAGAGAGACAAATCCTTCCTCAACTGTGCTTTGAGGAAAATCTTTTCATAACAGAGTACTCCAAAATACACACAGGTAGTTAACGGTTACGATCTGCTTTCCTCAGAGGGTGGGAGACAGATCACAAAGGTTAAGATCTGTCTCCGTGTCAGAAAAGCCTGGATCACATCCCAGCTCTCTGCTTGGCTTGTGACCTTGGTCAAGTTACGTAGCCTCTCTGAATCTCAAGTTTTTCAGCTATAATTGGGGACCAACATTACCCCTTCCAGAGTTGTGGTGAGACTTGAATGTCCATAAAACACATGAAACTCTCTTGGCACAAAGGGAAGTGCCCAATGATGTGTGCATATTACTATCTGGGCTTCTGACTGCAAGTTACAGACATCAACTCTGACAAAGCAGAAGAGAATTTTATTAAAAGTCACCCAGTAGGTGGCTCCCAGAATGACCAACAGCCAGGAATAATGCCCCAGATCATGCCGTGGAGTGGCCCAGGGACACTGTGCAAGAGCAGACCACGCAGCTCACACCACCAAGGGCTGCAGCACTAGGCACTGCCCTATTTTTCAGCGAGAGGAGGGCTCTGCCTCCAAGCAAAGCTCAGAAAGCAAAGCATTTCCCAAACCAGACAGGAACTCAGATGCCAGGCAGCCGAAAGAATGACAGGTTTCCAACCGCACCACTACGACTGTACAGCTGACCCTTGAACAACAGCAGGGGTTAGGGCTGCCGAACCTCCGTGCAATCAAAAATCTGTGTATAGCTTAGAGTCAGCCCTCCATATCTGTGGTTCCTCCGTAACCATGGTTCTGTTTCTTTGGATTCAACCAACTGCAAATCAGGTAGTATTTACCATTGAAAAAATTCACCCACACAATTCAAACTTGTGTTGGTCAAGGGTCACCTGTATATATATCCGTTGGAGCATCTGCTAGCTTGCTCGTGTGTCTTCCCTCACCAAGAAGGCCCCAGCCCTCTCCAGGCAGTTCAGCCCCATCCTGGAAGGCTCCCTGCTCTGGGAAGCCTTCCCCACCTGACTCCAATGCCTGCTTCCTCCCTTCTCCCGCTAATTCTCTTACAAGGCACCTCATTACAAATTGATGTACACACTGTCTATACATACTCATATACAAACAGACACAAATCCTTTGTGGAATCCACAGGGTAGAGATTAAAAACAAATGCATATACGGTTATAAATAACACTGCCTGGTTCACTAATCATTTCATGTGTGTACATCTCAACCCACAAATGGGGTTATAATTCTTTGTTGACAGGGAACACCATCCTTTTCTCCCATACCTGTTAGAAGCCTATTTCCTGTTCTTTGCCAATGCTTAATACCTTTTCCCTTAAATCTGGGATGACACATAGTTTTTATATTGCGGGTCAAATACCTAATTCATCTACAAATATTCCTTTGTTAAGAAAAACAGATTCAAACTCCCAGAAATAGAATGGGGAAAGTTACCAATGCCAACAAATTTCACAGAATATTGAAGCACTTACAAATTAAAATCATCTTATAGAAGCATTATTGCTCCTTATTTTCAGATTTCAAAAAAAAAACCCACTATCTTCCTATTTCGAAAAGTGGGGAATCCCACACTACCCCAATTTTACCAAGAAAAAAAAAAAAAGCTGGTTCCCCCCACCACTGCCGCCATGGAATAACATCCCCATCTTGTGGGCACTACTGCTCAATGTTTTCAAAACTCATGGTGACGTTTTCAGAACTCTGATATCTCCTTTTTTGTTTTTTCTTAATTTATTTTATTTATTTATTTTTGACTGCATTGGGTCTTCGTTGCTGCGCACGGGCTTTCTCTAGTCGTGGTGAGCAGCAGCTACTCTTCATTGCAGTGCGCGGGCTTCTCACTGCAGTGGCTTCTCTTGTCGTGCAGCACCGGCTCTAGGCGCGCGGCCTTCAGTAGTCGTGGCTGGAGGGCTCTAGAGCGCAGGCTCAGTAGTTGTGATGCACAGACTTAGCTGCTCCGCAGCATGTGGGATCTTCCCGGACAAGGGCTCGTTCGAACCCATGTCCCCTGCATTGGCAGGCGGATTCTTAACCACTGCGCCACCAGGAAAGCCCAGAACTCTGATATCTCTTAATGCTGTTCAGGGATAGACAGAATTGAACTACCACCCTATTTGGCCCATAAGCCAAAAGTCTTAATATGTCTTTAATAAATGCCTTCTGCACAGAACACTTGTAAATTTAAAATAATTATAAGCCTACAATATTGAGTCAGGCATCAACCAGGTCTACAGAAAAAGAAATGAAAAATATACATATAGATATTTTTTTGAATCCAGAGATACCTAAAGAGGAAGTCCTCCCATGAAGGGTTCTCTTCTTCCAGTGAGTAATGAACTCCTTCAGGAAACAGTTACTGAGATCCAGAGTATCTAGCACGGTACAGGCTGTTATCCCCTGGCCAGGATCAGGCAAGCGGAAGGCAATACATATGTGAAGGGCAAGAGAAGCTGACAAGAACCTCAGTGGTTCCCGGCAGGCTCCTGGCGAAGCCCAGGGGGCTGATAATGCTGCCTGGGCTCTCAGCCAGGAGAAGGAGGGTTAGCAGGCAGTCAGAAATATGCGAGTGTGAACAAGCTGGAAACAAGAAGGGAGAGGAGGGTGGTGAGACAACAGAACAATGGGAACAATGGAAAAGCAAGAGGGGGAATAGCGTCAGGGGTACCCTGTCCATCCAGAAGAAGGAAGGGGGCTTCCCTGGTGGCACAGTGGTTGAGAATCTGCCTGCTAATTCAGGGGACACGGGTTCGAGCCCTGGTCTGGGAGGATCCCACATGCCGCGGAGCAACTAGGCCCGTGAGCCACAACTACTGAGCCTGCGCGTCCGGAGCCTGTGCTCCGCAACGGGAGAGGCCACAACAGTGAGAGGCCCGCGCACCGCGATGAAGAGTGGCCCCCATTTGCCACAACTAGAGAAAGCCCTCGCACAGAAACGAAGACCCAACACAGCAAAAATAAATAAATTAATTAATAAACTCCTACCCCCAACATCTTAAAAAAAACGAAATATGACGAATGAGGTTCAGAACAGTGCCCATCTCTTTTCTCCAATGTACTTCATATGCACCTTGGGAATTCAAGCAAGTCCGCAACTTACGAATACCACAGATATTTGAAGTTCCCTTGTCACACTACCTTTCTTCCTTTTGTTAATTATCATCGTGTGACAAGCTTATTTGGTTTTGCTTCTATTCATTCTCCCTCATTCAAATAGTCTTTTACTAGAAACAGAGAATTGTGCTTCCCAAGCCGGGACGTGGTATCAACCCACTGTTTTCAGTGGTCATTTATTTCAGAACCACCTTTTTTATTGAAGAAGGTTATCACTGCATGTGCAAGTGTAAATGTACAAGCACCTTTAACTGTTAGCCTCCAACCATCAGTTTATCCAAATATTCACCAATAAATATACAAAAACCTTCTGTGAATTCAACAGGTCTCATCACCTCCAAATTCTCCTTTAAATCTCTTTGTAAACCATAAAATCAGACAGTACAGGAGTAGCCTGGTTCATTAGGTCCCCAGGCCCTCCAGGCTGTCACTCAAGACCCTCTGAGCTCTGCCCCATCTGTCTTCCCCACCTGGCCTCAGGCCCATCTCCCACTTCTGTCATCAAGGACCCAACCCATCCGAACAGTACTGGCTTGCCAAGCCCACCTCAGCCCAGGCACCTTTCCCGCCCCAAGAGCCTCATCTACATAGTCCCCACCCAACCTCACACCCTCCCTACCTTCCCTAAGGCCCACCAGCAGTCCTCACCTCTGATGGGACCCCTGCCCTGAGAGTCTGGTGCTGCAGGGACAAATGAAGGCTTTGAGTCTAAACCCTGCCACTCACTGCACGTGGAGCCTTGGCCAAATCACCTAACCTTTTGGAACATCCCTTTCCTTATCTGTAAAATGAAATAACAATACCTACCTTGCGGGGGCTACTATAAGGATTGGAAATAACTTACATAAAGGGCCGAATACTAAAGAGTAGATACTCAAGAAACGAGGACTATGATTCCACAAATAGCAACACCACAACCACCAGCACCACCACCACCACCACTGCGAGTGGCTCAAGTCCAGAGAAATAAAGCAATCACACGACGGGCTGCAGTACAAGCTGTGGGCTCCTGGAGAGGAAGGTCCAATCCTTCCTCTCCCCCGGGAGCCCATCTACTGGGCTTCATGTTTAACTGGCAGTTTATAAAGAGCAATAAAAAAAAACAAAAACGACTAAAATAATATGCACCAAAATGTTAATGTAACTATCTTCAGGCACTGGTTTCATAGGCAATTTATTGGGCTTTTTTATTTGTGCTTTCCAATATTAAGTAAATTTTCTAGACTGAACAAATATTATTAAAGTTATGCCAAATGTATTCAATATCTCACCAAAATTTTAGTCTCAGTCCCCATTAAGCACCACAAATACAAGTTACATTAACAACTTGATTTTCACTTGCTTTTACATCTCTCTTTCAAACTTTCTGTAATTTTTCTACTTAAGCAATAATGCTTCCAATAAAGCACTTTTCTAGGCTGAAATAAGGACAGTTTTTATTAAAATTCCCCTTCAATTTGACTCCAAAATATGCCCTCAGAATTTCATTTATGCCCATAGTGAGCATTAATATTGGATGTTAAGTTCAAACTTTCTCTGGTCTAAAACCAACTTTAAAAAAAAATTTAAAAATATGTAAACCTAAGAAATCCCACATTACATTTTAAAGGATGTCTCATTATTTTGACATTCATATTTTCTCATATGGCCGATGTCTATAATCATTTCAGTTTTAATATTTTCAATATGCTTTAATATATTAGACAAGCTTACAATTGAAAGATAGAGCTACTCTCCAATTAAAAACCAAAGTGGCAAACAGTGCACCTATTGAAATAAAAAGGAAGGTCGCGCATCACGGGTCAATTTTTCTTGTACTCTGATAGAGGACCTTCACACGAATGATGGGTGATGGCACTGTGTCATAATTTTATAACAAAATAAACTTCTAGAAGAGAGGGACACATTGGTGGGTAGCTAAATTGTTTGAAAAGCCTCCTACACCACCTACTTCCCATCCAAAGGAGGATCATCCAGATGTAGCTAAGAACAATGAGTGTGAAGTTATAACTTCTACTTTTTTAGGCCTTCCCCCCACTGCTCTGCTCTGCTGTGGACTACTAAGCCGCTCACCCTTCTAAGATAAGCAGAGATGAGACTTTTTTACATGACATCCTTCAGGAACGCCAACTGGGTCATTCTAAAGGAATGACGGACACCATATAATTCCTCGTTTGGCAGGACTGTCCTGAAACCGTATGATGTCTGACACAACTGGAACCTGCCCCACAAACAATAAGACAACATAAAACACCCTCACAAATTTGCAAAACGCCCTTAAGAGGATAATACTGCCCCCACTAAGAAGTACTGACACAGTTCTACTGTTCCCCCTCATTTTGCCTTTGACAATATAGAGGCCCTGAGAGGTTAAGTGATTACACTCCCAGCAGATTACTGACAATGACAAAGCTGGTTTCAGAAATGAGACTCATCAGCAGAAGCAAGAAGAACTACAATCGTGCAGCCTGTGGAACAAAAACCACATTCACAGAAGGACAGACAAGATGAAAAGGCAGAGGGCTATATACCAGATGAAGGAACAAGATAAAACCACAGAAAAAAACCTAAATGAAATGGAGATAAGTAATCTTCCAGAAAAAGAATTCAGAATAATTATAGTGAAGATGATTCTGGACCTTGGAAAAATAATGGAGGCAAAGAGTGAGAAGATTCAAGAAATGTTTAACAAAGATCTAGAAAAATTAAAGAACAAACAAACAGAGATGAACAATACAATAACTGAAATGAAAACTACACTAGAAGGAATCAATAGCAGAATGACTCAGGGAGAAGAACAGATAAATGACCTGGAAGACAGAATGGTGGAATTCACGGCTGCGGAACAGAATAAAGAAAAAAGAATAAAAAGAAATGAAGACAGCCTAAGAGACCTCTGGGACAACATTAAATGCAACAACATTCGCATTATAGGGGTCCCAGAAGGAGAAGACAGAGAAAGGACCCAAGAAAATATTTGAAGAGATTATAGTTGAAAACTTCCCTAACATGGGAAAGGAAACAGCCACCCAAGTCCAGGAAGCACAGCGAGTCCCATACAGGATAAACCCAAGGAGAAACACGCCGAGACACATAGTAATCAAATTGACAAATATTAAAGACAAAGAAAAATTATTGAAAGCAACAAGGGAAAAATGACAAATAACACGCAAGGGAACTCCCATAAGGTTAACAGCTGATTTCTCAGCAGAAACTCTACGAGCTAGAAGGGAGTGCAATGATATACCTAAAGTGATGAAAGGGAAGAACCTACAACCAAGATTACTCTACCCAGCAAGGATCTCATTCAGATTCGTTGGAGAAATCAAAAGCTTTACAGACAAGCAAAAGCTAAGAGAATTCAGCACCACCAAGCCAGCTCTACAACAAATGCTAAAGGAACTTCTCTAAGTGGGAATCACAAGAGAAGAAAACGATCTACAAAAACAAACCCCATACAATTAAGAAAATGGTAATAGGAACATACATATCGATAATTACCTAAAACATGAATGGATTAAATGCTCCAACCAGAAGACACAGGCTTGCTGAATGGATACAAAAACAAGACCCATATATATGCTGTCTACAAGAGACTCATTTCAGACTGAGGGACACATACAGACTGCAAGTGAGGGGATGGAAAAAGATATTCCATGCAGATGGAAATCAAAAGAAAGCTGGAGTAGCAATTCTCATATCAGATAAAATAGACTTTGAAATAAAGAATGTGACAAGAGACAAGGAAGGACACTACATAATGATCAAGGGATCAATCCAAGAAGAAGATATAACAATTATAAATATATATGCACCCAACATAGGAGCACCTCAATACATAAGGAAACTGCTAACAGCTATAAAAGAAGAAATCAACAGCAACACAATAATAGTGGGGGATTTAACACCTCACCTACACCAATGGACAGATCATCCTAAATGAAAATAAATAAGGACACAGAGGCTTTCAATGACACAATAGATCAGATAGATTTAATTGATATTTATAGGACATTCCATCCAAAAGCAGCAGATTACACTTTCTTCTCAAGTGCGCACAGAACATTCTCCAGGATAGATCACATCTTGGGTCACAAATCAAGCCACAGTAAATTTAAGAAAACTGAAATCATATCAAGCATCTTTTCTGACCACAATGCTATGAGAATAGAAATGAATTACAGGGAAAAAAACGTAAAAAACACAAATACATGGAGGCTAAACAATACGTTACTAAATAACCAAGAGATCACTGAAGAAATCCAAGAGGAAATCAAAAAATACCTAGAGACGAATGACAGTGAAAACATGACGATCCGAAACCTATGGGATGCAGCAAAAACAGTTCTAAGAGGGAAGTTTATAGCTATATAAGCCTACCTCAAGAAACAAGAAAAATCTCAAACAATCTAAAGTTACACCTAAAGGAACTAGAGAAAGAAGAACAAACAAAACCCAAAGTTAGCAGAAGAAAGAAATCATAAAGATCAGAGCAGAAACAGATGAAATAGAAACAAAGAAAACAACAGCAACGATCAATAAAACTAAAAGCTGGTCCTTTGAGAAGATAAACAAAATTGATAAACCATTAGCCAGACTCATCAAGAAAAAGAGGGAGAGGACTCAAATCAATAAAATTAGAAATGAAAAAGGAGAAGTTACAACACACAAGGCAGAAATACAAAGCATCCTAAGAGACTACTACAAGCAACACTATGCCAATAAAATGGACAACCTGGAAGAAATGGACAAATTCTTAGAAAGGTATAACCTTCCAAGACTTAACCAGGAAGAAACAGAAAAGATGAACAGACCAATCACAAGTAATGAAATTGAAAGTGTCATTAAAAATCTTCCAACAAACAAAAGTCCAGGACCAGATGGCCTCACAGGTGAATTCTATCAAACATTTAGAGAAGAGCTAACACCCATCCTTCTCAAACTCTTCCAAAAACTGAAGAGGAAGGGAAACTCCCAAACTCATTCTATGAGGCCACCATCACCCTGATACCAAAACCAGACAAAGATACTACAGAAAAAGAAAATTATAGACCAATATCACTGATGAATATAGATGCAAAAATCCTCAACAAAATACTAGCAAACAGAATCCAACAGCACATTAAAAGGATCATACACCATGATCAAGAGGGATTTATCCCAGAGATGCAAGGATTCTTCAATATATGCAAATCAATCAATGTGATACACCATATTAACAAATGGAAGAATAAAAACCACATGATCATCTCAACAGATGCAGAAAAAGCTTTTGACAAAATTAAACACCCATTTATGATAAAAACTCTCCAGAAAGTAGGCATAGAGGGAACCAACTTCAACATAATAAAGGCCATATACGAGAAACCCACAGCAAACATCATTCTCAATGGTGAAAAACTGAAAGCATTTCCTCTAAGATCAGGAAAGAGACAAGGATGTCCACTCTCACCACTATTATTCAGCATAGCTTTAGAAGTCCTAGCCACGGCAATCAGAGAAGAAAAGAAATAAAAGGAATACAAATTGGGAAAGAAGAAGTAAAGCTGTCACTGTTTGCAGATGACACGATACTATACATACAGAATCCTAAAGATGACACCAGAAAACTACTAGAGCTAGTCAATGAATTTGGTAAAGTTGCAGGATACAAAATTAATGCACAGAAATCTCTTGTATTCCTATACACTAATGATGAAAAATCTGAAAGAGAAACTAAGGAAACACTCCCATTTACCACTGCAACAAAAAGAATAAAATACCTACGAATAAACCTACCTAGGGAGACAAAAGATCTGTATGCAGAAAATTATAAGACACAGATGAAAGAAATTAAAGATGATACAAACAGATGGAGAGATACACCATGTTCTTGGGTTGGAAGAATCAATATTGTGAAAATGACTCTACTACCCAAAGCAATCTACAGATTCAACGCAATCCCTATCAAATTACCAATGGCATTTTTTACAGAAGTAGAACAAAAAAATCTTAAAATTTGTATGGAGACACAAAAGACCCCAAATAGCCAAAGCAGTCTTGAGGGAAAAAAACGGAGCTGAAGGAATCAGACTCCCTGACTTCAGACTATACTACAAAGCTACAGTGATCAAGACAGTATGGTACTGGAACAAAAACAGAAATATAGATCAATGGAACAGGACAGAAAGCCCAGCGATAAATCCACGCACCTATAGTCAACTAATCTATGACAAAGGAGGCAAGGATATACAATGGAGAAAAGACAGTCTCTTCTTTAAATGGTGCTGGGAAAACTGGACAGCTATACTCCCTAACACCATACACAAAAATAAACTCAAAATGGATTACAGATCTAAATGTAAGACCGGGCACTATAAAACTCTTAAAGGAAAACACAGGAAGAACACTCTTTGACATAAATCACAGCAAGATCTTTTGTGATCCACCTCCTAGAGTAATGGAAATAAAAATAAACAAATGGGACCTAATGAAACTTCAAAGCTTTTGCATAGCAAAGAAAACCATAAACAAGACGAAAAGACAGCCCTCAGAATTGGAGAAAATATTTGCAAATGAATCATCAGACAAAGGGTTAATCTCCAAAATATATAAACAACTCATGCAGCTCAATATCAAAAAAACAAACAACCCAATCTAAAAACAGGCAGAAGATCTAAATAGACATTTTTCCAAAGAAGACATACAGATGGCCAAGATGCACATGAAAAGCTGCTCAACATCACTAATTATTAGAGAAATGGAAATCAAAACTACAATGAGGTATCACCTCACACCAGTCAGAATGGGCATCATCAGAAAATCTACAAACAACAAATGCTAGAGAGGGTGTGGAGAAAAGGGAACCTTCTTGCACTGTTGGTGGGAATGTAAATTGATACAGCCACTATGGAGAACAGTATGGAGGTTCCTTAGAAAACTAAAAATAGAATTACAATATGACCCAGCAATCCCACTACTGGGTATATACCCAGAGAAAACCATAATTCTAAAAGACACATGCACCCCAATGTTCATTGCAGCACTATTTACAATAGCCAGGACATGGAAGCGACCTAAATGCCATCAACAGATGAATGGATAAAGAAGATGTGGTATATATATACAATGGAATATTACTCAGCCATAAACAGGAACAAACTTGGGTCATTTGCAGAGACGTGGATGCATCTAGAGACTGTCAGAGTGAAGTAAGTCAGAAAGAGAAAAACAAATATCGTATATTAACACATATATGTGGAACCTAGAAAAATGGTACAGATGATCCAGTTTGCAGGGCAGAAATAGACACAGATGTAGAGAACAAACGTATGGACACCAAGGGGGGAAAGCGGTGCGGGGGGGGATGAATTGGGAGATTGGTATTGACATGTATACACTGATGTGTATAAAACTGATGACTAATAAGAAAAAATTCAAAAGAAAAAAAGAAATGAGACTCATAATCAACACACACATGCTCACACACACACAATACCCCTGCCCCTGCCACTCCTAGCTCAGATTTTTCACCCCTGCCCTCTGCAATCATCACCCTTAGAATTGAAACATCTGTGTTACTCTGACCCCACACCTCTTGCATTCTTCCTAGTGTATGCTGACTTTTTCCCACTGCACATCAAGTCTCATTAGCATGGTCACAGTCTGAGCCTTATTAACTCATATCACAAGGAACATGCCCAGTGTTCCCCTTCTTGGACCATAACCAACCTCCTGACTGTCTTTGGGACCTTCCAGTTCCCAACCAGCCCATTATGTCAGTCCCTCCATCTACACACCTCATTCTCTCAGCAACCAGAACACTTTCGACACTGCTCCCTCAGCACTGCCCATCATACATCTGTTAAGTCTTGCTTTAATGCCCCACTGTCAGCTTTGTCCTTAATCCTTGCTGCACAGAAGTGTAAGTATGTTAAATTCCATATCTAAGCAGACCTGTGTTATTTCATATACATCAGCTACAATATAATTCTATTCAATGTAGTTTCTTCTAGCTGCTTAAAAAGTTCTTTAAATGGCTGCTCCAAATCTGCTGAGTCAATCCCTGATTCAATCCACCTATTCTGCTTTTATAATAATCAGGCAGTAAATTATGAAGACGCCCCTTCCAATCACGTCTCTGTTCATGCTGCATGTCCAAGTGGACTGCCTTCTTTCTGAAAAACCAAGTTTTATCTTTCCTCCAAAATCTGGTCCCTGTTAATATCCTCAACAAAGCTTTCAAGCTCTTGGCCCACATTGATCTTTGAATTCTCAAATTATTAACAATGATAGATTTACAGAAATGAAAGAAATCTTTAGATGACCTAGCCAAATCATTTTACTTTACAGATGAAGGAACTGAAATTCAGAGAAGCAAGGGAAGAGCCTCTGGTCATGTAACTGGTTACAGACAAGGCTGCAACTCAGGTCTCTCCCTTCCTGCCCAGTGAGTAATTTGATAATATTTACAAACATGCTTTTGATAATATTGAAAAACACGCTTTTGGACAAATGTTAGAAGGATAATTCTACTATGCTTCATACTGTCATTCATTCAGTACTTAAAAATGGAAATATTTTATTGGCAACATATTTTCATACTAAATGGAAATTTAAGGCAAATATCCAGTTCCTATTTCCCTTGGTCATTTCAGGTTTTTTTCAGTCAATAACCATCTCCAGTTTGCTTTCTAGCCTTGCCAAAAAGCCTTAAACGGGGCCACCAAATAAACATCTCAAATGAAGATTTTTAAGTTTTATAGCATTTCGGTTTCAAATCAGGTTTACTTTACAAGTGGTTTTCATTGTTATTTTATGACTATATAAAAGGACAGAGTAACTAAAAATCACAATATTTCATTTGCAATCATTTCTTACACTTCTGAAGTGTGCCTTACATGCCTTAACTATTGTTAATTAATCAGCAATGATTCACAGTCTTCAAGCTCATGTTATCTGTCGTCTTGCAATTTCTCAGTCCTCAATCACTTAGGCGGTAAATTCACTTTTGGGTGGTAAATGTCTTAAATCACCAGATTAGATTATTTACATTCTTTTCATACACTTATTTTTACTATCTGCTTCATTTACATTAATGTACCACCCGTTGACTCTTTTTAATGTTATCTTTGACTCTTTTTAATGGTATCTGAAGAGAAGACCAGAGTCAGAATCCAGAATACTAACTCATTTCACACCTGCAGGTACACACTACTGTACTGAATGTACTTCACCAGCCTTGAAAATCTGATGTTTCTATCCTTTGAAAAACTTCTCTCCTTTGAAGTTACTTTTTACTCTATTTTAAACACAATCAAAATGTGGAAAAAAGGAAGCAGATATTCTCCCAAAGCCATTCACCTGAACGACAAAATAGGGAAAGGTTTCAAAGATACTGGCTCAGTATCTTAATCTCTAGACCGATAGAGTAATTCACACACACACACACACACACACACACACACACACACACACACACACACACACTCCTCTCTTTGAAAAAGCTGTTAGTCACTGGTCTGTTTTTAGCTTGTTCCCAACTCTGCCTCAGGCTTTTAACTCCTCTTTCATCATTAAGGAAATATACCTTATTGAAGTATTTTATAAACTGTCTAAAAATTTCAATTAACTATTTTTATCTCCATGAAAAGTGTTCAGTAAAATTCTCATTATTACAACCATCCAATACTGAAGCAGTGTAAGATATTAGCTAGGCAAGTGATACACGTGAAGATCTGTATACACATGTCTACAACTTAAAGGAGAGAGGCCAGAAACTGCCTGCCTGTATTATTAACTATGTAATTGTGAATACGGCACTTCTGTCTCTGGCCTACTTCCTTACTTGTAAATCAAGGGAGCAGAGAATGCGAACAAAGTATCTGTTTAAGTTTTTAAGTTTTATGGTTCTAGGAAATTACCAAAGAATAATATTGACATTTCTCTATAACATGCCTAAATGAAGAAAATATGTTTTTCTTAAATATATGTATTTATATATGTATATATACATACATACATATATGTGTGTGTGTGTGTGTGTGTATATATAGGCATGTTATAGAGAAATGTCAATATTATTCTTTGGTAATTTCCT
>NW_020837947.1:32109577-32266255 GCF_003676395.1 Aethalodelphis obliquidens | reverse complement strand
CAGTAGAGGCACTGCCTAAGACCTAAACTATGAATCCTTTTTGTTTATAACATCAGCTCATTATCACATATTATGTGTGGCCAACTGAATCTATAAATAATTCATAAGTTTTATTTTCATAAGATGTCGCTTCTACTTTTCATTTTTAAAATGGTGACAAAATTGCTAGTGAGAGAGTCAAATAGCCAATAAGGAATAACAGTAACGACAATCCCAGTAGCTCGCACTCACTGAGCCATCACCATCAGCCAGGAACTTGTTTAAACATCTGCACGGGTGTTTGTGCATTTACTCCTCACAACAGCCTTAGCTACTGATTTGCCAGTTGAGAAACAGAGGGACAAAGTGGATAAGTAACTTGACAAGATGACACCATAGGTTGGAGAGCTGCATCTGGACGCCAGGCAATCCACCTTCGGCTCACTCGGGTGGCTAACGTCTTTACCTTACAACCTCTAAGTAAGAGGCTGAGTGGCAACAGGAAGGTTAGTTCAGTCTGACACTACCAGATACATTCCTCTGGAATTCATTTTCCACATCTACCATGAGAATGGCTGTTCGAGCAGCTTTGGCATTCCGATATCTGGTGTTATAATCTAGAAAATCCACACAAGTATTTACATAGACATCTAAAAAGACCGGCATCTCTCTCTGGAGCATCTCTTATAGCACAGTCACCTGCCCTCTGTCCTACTTCTCAGAAATCAATCTATAACCAAGGAAACAGCCTTGGTTCAAAGCCATAAGAGATATGAGAAAGTATTTCAGAAAGAATAAGAAGCAGAGACTCAATTGCCTTTCCCCACCCTTTGTTCCTTGGACGAGGCATGTAATCAATTCCCCTCCCTCTGTCCCTTGCCTACCTGTGCTGCCAATCAAACAGCTCTCCATTCCAGCCCAACTCCCACTCCACCTTCAACCAAGAGTCACCTCACATCGCCCTACTCCACCCCACTCTGCTCATGCCTGCCAACAACCGGAGGAGCAACTGTATCCCGTGGAAGGACTGACCAATAAGTAGCCAGGGATCAGTTTAAATGCCAGCTCTTATTTCTGCAGAAAATGTAAAGCAGAGCCACTGAAAAAACCCTGGTTAGTGTCATTGGGATCAAGCACTTGACCTAGAACATCAAGTACTCAACTCTGACTCTTTCCCGGCTATCTTCCAGAAGAAGCTACAGAATGGTGAGAAAAGTGCGAGAGAACGGGGAGAGCAGATGTGGCCAAGCGTCCTCACATCTGACGCAGTTGGTCAGTGTCCCGGTAGTAGACAGGAAAGTAATAAATCTGTGGCAAACGCAGTCAATGTCTTCTTACAAGTGAAAGTGGTAAGGACTGTTACTTTTGCTTTCTGACCACTCATAAAGGTTAAATGACCCCCATGAACTGCAGAGGGGGCAACAGGTCAAATAACACCATAGCACCTACATCACTGGGTAATCCATTAAATACAGCTAAAGGTATTAGTCATTGAATTTTCACAAGTAAATGAAACCACCAAACTATCCAAAACCAACCAATGACCCTCTAAGAAGGGGTGTGTGTGCCATGCACGCTGCATGGTTTATGAGTTTCCATACCCTTAGCAACTCTGTTAGAGCTCACGCTAAAAACGTTCCTTTTCCATCCTTCATGAAGACGGAATGAAAACGTTCTACCCATCCATGTATAAATGCTACACTTTGTAGAACTTCAATATTAGATTGTTGCAATAATACTCTTTCAAACTCACGGAAAACAAAGTGCTTGCAGCAGGCACTTAACAAAGTTCATCAGGGATTCCAGGCTCTGTTCCTTCCACCATCAGCTGGAAACCTTCAGCATCCACTGAACATCCATCAGTGATTCTAGGTTCTGTTCTTGGTTCCACCACCAGCTGGCTGTGGGTTTACCTCTCCAGACCTCCATCTCCTCATGTGTAAAAGAAAGAGTTTAGACCAAATGACACTTGAATTCCCTTAAACACAAAAATCTGTGATTACAAGGTAAAAGTATTATTCTCGACAATTATCTAAGAATCAGTGATTTATCTGAAAACAGATGAAGAGTTGCTTATACATTTTTCCAAAAAAAAAAAGGAAAACAGGATATTCAGAGAGAATAACACCATTGAATTTCCATTGAATTTTTATATCGTTGAACCTAAATTAAGTAAATCACAAGGCCAGATCTAAAACTGCAAATTAAGGGACTTCCCTGGCGGTCCAGTAATTAAGACTACGCACTTCCACTGCAGAGAGCGTGGGTTCAGTCCATGGTCAGGGAACTAAGATTCCCATGTGCCGCGAGTTATGGCCAAAAGATAAAATAAAATAAAACTGCAAATTAAGAGAGTGTCAGGGTCCTAGTGCCAAAGGTCAAGTTTAAATAAAGTTACTTTTGTTGACATATAGTCTTCACTGATTTTTTTGGTATTGTTCATAAAAATCATACTTGCTTATGATTATGAGTAGCTAGTTTTAGGCGGTTTGGTGAACTCTTACTTTCATGAAGCACGACAACTTAGAATTCTGGCTCTAAAAGAAATAAGGTACCATTTTCAAGCCAGTTAGATTCTACCTCTTGGTTAGATTAGACTTTGGTGTGCTATTTGTCAAACTCCCGGAGCTGTCCTAAAATTGAACACTGATGCTTGGGGAATACTCCATGGCAGACACAAAATAACAATGGTTAAAATATTTCTTAGAATTCTGTTACCACTAGGAGTACATTAAAAAGTTCACTGGCTTTTTCCCTGGACACACATCCCCGATCTTCTTGTCTGTTATTAATGCCATTCACAAGTAGCTTCTTCCAAGTATCATCACGTTTTCCTTGTCCTTGCAAAAACCTATGCTTCCAAATTTCACCACTTTTACCATCAGCCAAAATTTAAGCTTCCCACACAGTAATACTACCACCATCAAACTTATGAGTAATTTTAATGTGTGAAGGGAAAAGGGAATGCAAGGTAGCAATAGCTGAAAGGTCAAAAATAAAACTTGTGTACTGAGTGCCATCCATGTTTTCTTTACCATGTTGGCCTCAAGTTTTCACAAAGATGACTTAAACCCATTGGTACAGGAAAAAAATAAAAAGAAAGAAAGAAAGGTGATAATGTGCATACAAGAATATGAACTCACCCTGAGGGAGGGGCAGCTGGAGTTTTTTTCAAACTGTGCCCCACTGAACCCCAGGGACCCAGATGGGTCCATTAATCTTTTTCTAAATCCAGTGTGACACATTTTTGCTCAAGCAAAACCAGACAGGTAAAGACATCACTCCGTCATATACAGCACACTCAGCGGATGCCCAGCCGAACACAGGAGCCATGGATTAAGCTCATGAAATCTACAAATATTTCTCAATGACCTATTCTGCCCAGTCTTTCTTCCAGGCACTGGGGATACAATGAACAGCGCAGACAAAAATTCCTGTCCTTGCAGAGACACTGCAACCAAATACATCATAGTTTAGAAACAAAACAGCTATACAGGGCATCCAGAGAAATACTGTGGAAACCTTAATGTAGATCATATATTAGACTATAATTATCTTACAGTAGTTTTCAAACTTGTCTGCACATTGGAATCACCTGGGAGCTTAAAAAAAAAAAAATTACTGGCGTCTCTGAGCCATCCAGGGATTGAGATTTAATTAGTCTGGAGTGTGGCCTGAGCTTTGGAATTTTAAACTTTTTTAAATTAAAACTTTGAATCCGGATGTAAGACTTAACGTGTATCCTAATCCATTTTAAAACAGTTCTAGGGCTTCCCTGGTGGCGCAGTGGTTGGGAGTCCGCCTGCCGATGCAGGGGATACGGGTTCACGCCCCGGTCCGGGAAGATCCCACATACCGGAGCGGCTGGGCCCGTGGGCCATGTCTGCTGAGCCTGCGTGTCCAGAGCCCGTGCTCCGCAACGGGAGAGGCCATGGCGGTGAGAAGCCCGTGTACCGCAAAAAAAAAAAAAAAACAGTTCTAAGTGCTTAAATATTTTGCAATAAAATTTGAGGAAACAAAATCAATCATCTAGTCCACTTGATCATCTTAGACAGGATGTGGTCCTGAGTATGAAATTCAACAATTTATAAGCAGAAAACTACTTTCAGATGATGGGCAATGTTTCAGAATTCACCAAGTGAATTTTTAATTTCAACTTAGTACAACAGTTTTACTCTAAACCTTTGTTTCAATGTTTATTTTTAAATGTTTTAAAACCATCCTATCTTTGAAAGAACAGTGCCTCACTGCCATTATTCTGAACATTCACTGCTTATGCAGAACGCTGCAGGCATAGGAGACATGGGGTTTTACCTATACTGGTACTAAAAATATACTTTAAAGTATATTTTAAAAATAAATCCTTAATATACATTTGATTTGTCCTAATTTGCCTCCTTCTCCTAAAGATGAAACAAAATGTTCCAATTAATATTGTACAATCAGTCTATTCCAGTGCCATCTGTCATCTGGACAGTTATTATTCATAAGGAAAACTGTAGTTATTATTCATTATTTATATCTCCCCAACTTGCTTTTTTTTTTTCCTGGTAAGAATACACACAACACACACACACACGTACCGAGAGAGAGAGAGAGAGAGAGAGAGAGAAGGAGAGAGGGAGGGAGGTGGAGAAATATAGAGGGAAAAGCAGACTGGAGCCCTAATTAGAAAGATACTCATACTTAAGCATGTACTCATTTGGAAAATATTTACTAAGAAACTACTATGTGTCAAGCAATGTGGAAATAATTATAAACAAGCCAAACAGGATCCCAAATTGATAGTCACATTGGGAATACAGACAAGCAAGCATGACACAATTAGGGCACTGCTTTTGCAAAGCTAATCTGATGAGCAGGATTAAAATAAACGAGACCAGGTTTGCATTCAAAGTGTATATTCTGCATAAGTAATAAAAGCGGATCCTTTCTAAAAATTAAATTTGATGGTATAGTCCTGACCGAGTTGCTTTCCATTTCATTTATACGTCCTTTCCCTACTGTATTAGTTTCTTGTGGCTGCTAATTACTACAAACTTGGTGGCTTAAAGTAATAGCAATTTACTCTCTCATAATTCTAGAGGCTAGAAGTTCAAAATCAGGATCACTGGGGTCAAGGTGTCAATGGAGACGAACTCCCACCAGAGCCTCTAAGGGATCCATTCCTCCCCTCTTGCAGCATCTGTTGGGACAAGCATTCCTTTGCTCGTGGCCTTGTTGACTCCAATCTCTGCCTCCATTTTCACATGCCGTGTGTGCGTGTGTGCGTGTGTGTGTGTGTGTGTGTGTGTGTGTATGCATGAAATCTCCCTCTGTCTTTCATAGGGATGACTGTGATTGCATTTGGAGCCCAAATGAATAATCTGGGATAATCTCCCATCTCAAGATCCTTCACTTAATTGCATCTCCAAAGACCCTTTTCCTAAATAAGATTCACAGATTAAGATTCACATATTCCTGGGACTTTCCGGGTGGCACAGTGGTTAAGACTCCACACTCCCAATGCAGGGGGCCCTAGTTCAGTCCCTGGTCAGGGAACTAGATCCCACATGCATGCCACAACTAAGGAGCCCACGTGCCACAACTAAGGAGACTGCCTGCTGCAACTAAGGAGCCCACGTGCCACAACTAAGACCTGGTGCAACCAAATAAATAAATATTAAAAGAAAAAATTTCAGAGACAGGAGAAGATGGCGGAAGAGTAGGACGCAGAGATCACCTTCCTCCCCACAGATACATCAGAAATACATCTCCACGTGGAACTGCTCCTATACAACACCCACTGAACGGTGGCAGAAGACCTCAGACCTCCCAAAAGGCAAGAAACTCCCCCACGTACCTGGGTAGGGCAAACGAAAAAAGAATAAACAGAGGCAAAAGAATAGGGACAGGACCTGCACCAGTGGGAGGGAGCTGTGAATGAGGAAAGGTTTCCACACACTAGGAAGCCCCTTCGCGGGCGGAGACTGCGTGTGGCGGAGGGGGAAGCTTCGGAGCCGCGGAGGAGAGCACAGCAACAGGGGTGCGGAGGGCAAAGCGGAGAGATTCCCGCACAGAGGATCGGTGCCGACCAGCACTCACCAGCCTGAGAGGCTTGTCTGCTCACCTGGCGGGACAGGTGTGGGCTGGGAGCTGAGGCTCAGGCTTTGGAGGTCAGATCCCAGGGAGATGACTGGGGTTGGCGGCGTGAACATAGCCTGAAAGGGTTAGTGCCCCACGACTAGCCGGGAAGGAGTCCGGGAAAAGTCTGGAGCTGCCAAAGAGACAAGAGACTTTTTCTTGCCTCTTTGCTTCCTGGTGCGCAGGGGGGGGATTAAGAGTTCTGCTTAAAGGAGCTCCAGAGACGGGCGCAAGCCGCGGCCAAAAGCGTGGACCCCAGAGATGGGCATGAGACGCTAAGGCTGCTGCTGCCGCCACCAAGAAGCCTGTGTGCGAGCACAGGTCACTATCCACACCTCCCTTCCGGGGAGCCTGCGCAGCCCGCCACTGCCAGGGTCCCATGATCCAAGGAAAACTCCCCCGGGAGAACGCACGGCGCGTCTCAGGCTGGTGCAACGTCACGCCGGCCTCTGCCACCGCAGGCTCGCCCCGCACTCCGTGCCCCTCCCTCCCCCCCGCTCCCGGCATGAGTGAGCCAGAGCCCCCTACTCAGCGACTCGTTTAACCCCGTCCTGTCTGACCGAAGAACAGACGCCCTCAGGCGACCTACACGCAGAGGCGGGGCCAAATCCAAAGCTGAACTTCGGGAGCTGTGCGAACAAAGAAGAGAAAGGGAAATCTCTCCCAGCAGCCACAGGAGCAGCGGATTAAATCTCCACAATCAACCTCAAGTACTCTGCATCTGTGGAATATGTGAATAGACAACGAATCATCCCAAATTGAGGAGGTGGACTTCGGGAGCAAGTTGGATTATTTTTTCCCCTTTTCCTCTTTTTGTGAGTGTGTATGTGTATGCTTCTGTGTGAGATTTTGTCTGTATAGCTTTCCTTTCACCATTTGTCCTAGCATTCTGTCCGTTGGTTTTTTTGTTTGTTCTTACTTTTTAAAATGTTTTTCTTAATAATTATTTTTTATTTTAATAACCTTTACTTTATCTTACTTTATTTTTATTTTATCCTCTTTCTTTCTTTTTAATTTTTTCTCCCTTTTATTCTGAGCCATGTGGAGGACAGTCACTTGGTGCTCCAGGCAGGCTTCAGGGCTGTGCCTCTGAGGTGGGAGAGCCAACTTAAGGACACTGGTCCACAACAGACCTCCCAGGTCCACGTAATATCAAATGGCAAAAATCTCCCAGAGATCTCCATCTCAACTCCAACACCCAGCTTCATTCAATGACCAGCAAGCTACAGTGCTGGACACCCTATGCCAAACAACTAGTAAGATAGGAACACAGCCCCATCCATTACCAGAGAGGCTGCCTAATATAATAATAAGGCCACAGACACCCCAAAACACACCACCAGACGTGGACCTGCCCACCAGAAAGACAAGATCCAGCCTCATCCACAAGAACACAGGCACTAGTCCCTCCACCAGGAAATCTACACAACCCACTGAACCAACCTTAGCCACTGGGGGCAGACACCAAAAACAACGGGAACTATGAACCTGCAGCCTGAGAAAAGGAGACCCCAAACACAGTAAGATAAGCAAAATGAAAAGACAGAAAAACACACAGCAGATGAAGGCACAAGGTAAAAACCCACCAGACCTAACAAATGAAGAGGAAATAGGCAGTCTACCTGAAAAAGAATTCAGAATAGTGATAGTAAGGATGATCCAAAATCTTGGAAATAGAATAGAGAAAATGCAAGAAACATTTACCAAGGACCTAGAAAAACTGAAGAGGAAACAAGCAATGATGAACAACACAATAAATGAAATTAAAAATACTCTAGAAGAGATCAATAGCAGAATAACTGAGGCAGAAGAACGGATAAGTGACCTGGAAGATAAAATAGTGGAAATAACTACTGCAGAGCAGAATAAAGAAAAAAGGGAGAAAAGAACTGAGGACAGTCTCAGAGACCTCTGGGACAACATTAAATGCACCAACATTCAAATTATAGGGGTCCCAGAAGAAGAAGAAAAAGAGAAAGGGACTGAGAAAATATTTGAAGAGATTATAGTTGAAAACCTCCCTAATATGGGAAAGGAAATAGTTAATCAAGTCCAGGAAGCACAGAGAGTCCCATACAGGATAAATCCAAGGAGAAACATGCCAAGACACATATTAATCAAACTATCAAAAATTAAATACAAAGAAAACATATTAAAAGCAGCAAGGGAAAAGCAAGAAATAACACAAAAGGGAATCCCCATAAGGTTAACAGCTGATCTTTCAGCAGAAACTCTGCAAGCCAGAAGGGACTGGCAGGACATATTTAAAGTGATGAAGGAGGAAAACCTACAACCAAGATTACTCTACCCAGGAAGAATCTCATTCAGATTTGATGGGGAAATTAGAACCTTTACAGACAAGCAAAAGCTGAGAGAGTTTAGCACCACCAAACCACCTTTACAACAAATGCTAAAGGAACTTCTCTAGGCAAGAAACACAAGAGAAGGAAAAGACCTACAATAACAAACCCAAAACAATTAAGAATATGGGAATAGGAACATACATATTGATAACTACCTTAAATGTAAATGGATTAAGTGCTCCCACCAAAAGACACAGACTGGCTGAATGGATACAAAAACACGACCCGTATATATACTGTCTACAAGAGACCCACTTCAGACCTAGGGACACATACAGACTGAAAATGAGGGGATAGAAAAAGATATTCCATGCAAATGGAAATCAGAAGAAAGCTGGAGTAGCAAGTCTCATATCAGACAACATAGACTTTAAAATAAAGACTATTACAAGAGACAAAGAAGGACACTACATAAAGATCAAGGGATCAATCCAAGAAGATATAACAATTGTAAATATTTATGCACCCAACATAGGAGCACCTCAACACATAAGGCAAATACTAACAGCCATAAAAGGGGAAATTGATAGTAACACAATCATAGTAGAGGACTTTAACACCCCACTTTCACCAATAGACAGATCATCCAAAATGAAAATAAATAAGGAAACACAAGCTTTAAATGATACATTAAACAAGATGGACTTAATTGATATTTATAGGACATTCCATCCAAAAACAACAGAATACACATTTTTCTCAAGTGCTCATGGAACATTCTCCAGGATAGAGCATATCTTGGGTCACAAATCAAGCCTTGGTAAATTTAAGAAAACTTAAATCGTATCAAGTATCTTTCCTGACCACAACGCTATGAGACTAGATATCAATTACAGGAAAAGATCTGTAAAAAATACAAATACATGGAGGCTAAACAATACACTACTTAATAACGTAGTGATCACTGAAGAAATCTAAGAGGAAATCAAAAAATACCTAGAAACAAATGACAATGGAGACACGACGACCCAAAACCTATGGGATGCAGCAAAAGCAGTTCTAAGGGGGAAGTTTATAGCAATACAAGCCCACCTTAAGAAGCAGGGAACATCTCGAATAAACAACCTAACCTTGCACCTAAAGCAATTAGAGAAAGAAGAACAAAAAAACCCCAAAGTTAGCAGAAGGAAAGAAATCATAAAGATCAGATCAGAAAGAAAGGAAAAAGAAATGAAAGAAACGATAGCAAAGATCAATAAAACTAAAAGCTGGTTCTTTGAGAAGGTAAACAAAATTGATAAACCACTAGCCAGACTCATCAAGAAAAAAAGGGAGAAGACACAAATCAATAGAATTAGAAATGAAAAAGGAGAAGTAACAACTGACACTGCAGAAATACAAAGGATCATGAGAGATTACTACAAGCAACTCTATGCCAATAAAATGGACAACCTGGAAGAAATGGACAAATTCTTAGAAATGCACAACCTGCGAGACTGAACCAGGAAGAAATAGAAAATACTAACAGACCAATCACAAGCACTGAAATTGAAACTGTGGTTAAAAATCTTCCAACAAACAAAAGCCCAAGACCAGATGGCAAATTCTATCAAACACTTAGAAAAGAGCTAACACCCATCCTTCTCAAAGTCTTCCAAAATATAGCAGAGGGAGGAACACTCCCAAACTCATTCTATGAGGCCACCATCACCCTGATACCAAAACCAGACAAAGATGTCACAAAGAAAGAAAACTACAGGCCAATATCACTGATGAACATAGATGCAAAACTCCTCAACAAAATACTACCAAACAGAATCCAACAGCACATTAAAAGTATCATACACCATGATCAAGTGGGGGTTATTCCAGGAATGCAAGGATTCTTCAATATACGCAAATCAATCAGCGTGATACACGATATTAAGAAACTGAAGGAGAAAAACCATATGATCATCTCAATAGATGCAGAGAAAGCTTTCGACAAAATTCAACACCCATTTATGATAAAAACCCTGCAGAAAGTAGGCATAGAGGGAACTTTCCTCAACATAATAAAGGCCATATATGACAAACCCACAGCCAACATCATCCTCAATGGTGAAAAACTGAAACCAGTTCCACTAAGATCAGGAGCAAGACAAGGTTGCCCACTCTCATTACTCTTATTCAACATAGTTTTGGAAGTTTTAGCCACAGCAATCAGAGAAGAAAAAGAAATAAACAGAATCCAAATTGGAAAAGAAGAAGTAAAGCTGTCACTGTTTGCAGATGACATGATACTATACATATAGAATCCTAAAGATGCTACCAGAAAACTACTAGAGCTAGTCAATGAATTTGGTAAAGTAGCAGGATACAAAATTAATGCACAGAAATCTCTGGCATTCTTATGCACTAGTGATGAAAAATCTGAAAGTGAAATTAAGAAAACACTCCCATTTACCATTGCAACAAAAAGAATAAAATACCTAGGAATAAACCTACCTAAGGAGACAAAAGACCTGTATGCAGAAAATTATAAGACACTGATGAAAGAAATTAAAGATGATACCAATAGATGAAGAGATATACCGTGTTCTTGGATTGGAAGAATCAACATTGTGAAAATGACTCTACTACCCAAAGCCACCTACAGATTCAATGCAATCCCTATCAAACTACCACTGGCATTTTTCACAGAACTAGAACAAAAAATTTCACGATTTGTATGGAAACACAAAAGACCCCGAATAGCCAAAGCAATCTTGAGAAAGAAAAACAGAGCTGGAGGAATCAGGCTCCCTGACTTCAGACTATACTACAAAGCTACAGTGATCAAGACAGTATGGTACTGGCACAAAAACAGAAATATAGATCAATGGAACAGGATAGAAAGCCCAGAGATAAACTCACACACATATGGTCACCTTATCTTTGCTAAAGGAGGCAAGAATATACAGTGGAGAAAAGACAGTCTCTTCAATAAGTGGTGCTGGGAAAACTGGACAGGTACATGTAAAAGTATGAGATTAGAACACTCCCTAACACCATACACAAAAATAAACTCAAAATGGATTCAAGACCTAAATGTAAGGCCAGATACTATCAAACTCTTAGAGGATAACATAGGCAGGACACTCTATGACATATATCACAGCAAGATCCTTTTTGACCCACCTCCTAGAAAAATGGAAATAAAACCAAAAATAAACAAATGGGACCTAATGAAACTTAAAAGCTTTGGCACAGCAAAGGAAACCATAAACAAGACCAAAAGACAACCCTCAGAATGGGAGAAATATTTCCAATGAAGCAACTGACAAAGGATTCGTCTCCAAATTTTACAAGCAGCTCATGCAGCTGAATAACAAAAAAACAAACAACCCAATCCAAAAATGGGCAGAAGACATAAATAGACATTTCTCCAAAGAAGATATACAGATTGCCAACAAACACATGAAAGAATGCTCAACATCATTAATCATTAGAGAAATGCAAATCAAAACTACAATAAGATATCATCTTACACCGATCAGAATGGCCATCATCAAAAAATCTAGAAACAATAAATGCTGGAGAGGGTGTGGAGAAAAGGGAACACTCTTGCACTGTTGGTGTGAATGTAAGTTGATACAGCCACTGTGGAGAACAGTATGGAGGTTCCTTAAAAAACTACAAAAACATGACCGTATGACCCAGCAATCCCACTACTGGGCATTTACCCTGAGAAACCCATAACTGAAAAAGAGTCATGTACCAAAATGTTCACTGCAGCCCTATTTACAATAGCCAAGGACATGGAAGCAAACATCAACAGATGAATGGATAAAGAAGATGTGGCACATATATACAATGGAATATTACGCAGCCATAAAAAGAAACGAAATTGAGTTATTTGTAGTGAGGTGGATGGACCTAGAGTGTGTCATACAGAGTGAAGTAAGTCAGAAAGAGAAAAACAAATACCGTGTGCTAACACATATATATGGAATCTAAGGAAAAAAAAAAAAGGTCGTGAAGAACCTAGGGGTAAGACGGGAATAAAGACACAGACCTACTAGAGCATGGACTTGAGGATATGGGGAGAGGGAAGGGCAAGCTGTGACAAAGTGAGAGAGTGGCATGGACATACATACACTACCAAACATTAAATAGATAGCTAGTGGGAAGGAGCCACATAGCACAGGGAGATCAGCTAGGTGGTTTGTGACCATCTAGAGGGGTGGGATAGGGAGGGTGGGAGGGAGGGAGACTCAAGAGGGAAGAGATATGGGAACATATGTATATGTATAACTGATTCACTTTGTTATAAAGCAGAAACTAACACACCATTGTAAAGCAATTATACTCCAATAAAGATGTTAAAAAAAAATTTCACAGATTCCAGGAATTAAGACCATAAATCTGACTACCACACCTACCTAGAAAGCCTAAGAGTGAAAAAGCACAACAAGAAACAAAGCCAACTGACTAAACCAGAGCATTTACAGATCTGCTCCAAACACATCTAGATAACAAGTTTACCTGCCTCTATACAGGTCCCTAAATGAAGATGGTTTACTCTTCTGCTATATGTATGTGTGTATGGTGAGAATCTAATTACATCATATTAGAAAGCACCATACAAGTTCAAAGTAATATTAGTTTTTTTTTTCCCTCTCTTCTGCCTCCTCAGCCATAACCTCAAATATCCTTACAAAACAGCTCCTGTACCTTTCACTCTCCCATTTCAGGACGTGGCTTGATTTTTCACTACACTGAGTATGGGAAGAAAAAGCCCAAAAAAGTTCAGTAAGGCAACCCAACACAGGGCCGGTCCTCAGGAGTCTGTAGGACCAGAGGTGAACCTGGGCAAAGCCAAAGCCTGGTCTGGTGGAACTCTCAAGCTGGAACCTTTGTAGTCTCTAGAATGGGAAAAGTGGCATGGCAATTCACTCTGGGGACAATCTACTTAGTCACTTTTCCCTAATTACAAAAGTAAGTCTTGACTAAAGACGCTGAGAAGTCTAAGGCCAAAACTGTATGGACAAGAAGAATGGTCCAGAGAAACTGAAGATTTCCAGGCAAATCACTGAGGAACCTTTCTGCCTTTTGCACTTCAGCAGTTGCAATAACACAGGATAGGCCACATCATTGCTGACCAAGCTATTTGAGTAGAACCATATGATAGACCATCACAATCCTGACTTGTCTCATTCTCTAGTGACCTGGATATGGAGAATTTCTACTCTTCCACAGTCCACTAAGCAGTGATCCTTAGCGAAAATTCTTACTCATAAGTATTTCTTTTTGTTTCTTTTTATATTTTCTGTTTTGCTTTGTTTTGTTATTTTTTTTCCTTCAGAAGTATTTCTTAATACTGTTAATAAATAAAGGTGGGCTCTAAAAATGAAAACATCCTGATGTAGAAAATGTAACATGAACCACAATTACTTATATACAAGCTCCACCTACTTGTTTCTCACTCCAGATCTGCACTAGTGTATAAATACAATCCTTAGCCTCTGGAGCAAAAATAAAAACACCACCTTATATGCTATGATGCCATTACAAACATATTTTCATTTTATTTGAGCTATTAACATTGCTTTTATAAACAGAATAAATAAAACAATTCATTTCATCGTTGCATTAGCTTAAAATACAACAACATGAAAGCAAATGTAAAATGAATAACAAACTAAAACCCACAGGATATTTATTAGTCAAGTGTTGTCTGATGCAGGGCAATCACTGTGGGACAATCCAAAGACATAAAACATTGAATTTCACCTTCTTGTTTTCCAAGAACATAGTGGGCAAGCCCATGGGTTGGCAATCTGTTATCCTTCCTCATTTACTGGCTTGCCTTCAGGAAGTAGATGTTCCAGGCAGCTACATAATACATCTATTGTTTCTCCTCCACTGTCTTATCATACAATCTCCTTCCACTACAGTGAAAAACCTATATCCTCTTATAGAAATCATTTTAACTTATTAAATGTATAATGCAACAATTGTACCAATAGAGCACACCATAATTATAGAATCATAGAATGTTTAAAAGAGAGGGTCACTGAAGATCCAGGATTTGAAAGCAGACATTGCCTCAACCCCCAACATACTTTCTAAACAAAAGTCCTTCCACCCCTCTCCCCACTTCCCCAGTTTTGGCTGAACCAAGGAAAGGACAATATTGGTGTCTATGAGTAGGAAGGCATGCCAGGGACAAAGAGATAGCTCCAGCTTTGGAATATAAAGCCACCCATACAATTTGTCTTTGCCAAGCCAGCAAACTGACATAGCCGCTGAAGCACATTTCATGTGGTCTCAGGCTAGCTCCCTTTTTAGCCCAGTCCCCAAAGCAAAAGACGAGGTCTTAAAGCCAAGTATCAGAACAAGAGGAATCAACCCCTAGCTGCCGCCAATACGGGTTGCAAATGAAATCTCCTCGTGAACAACTGGGTACCATTTTTTGTAGGCAGTTGTTGAAACACGGATTTCTGATACGGGTGTTACAGAGTCAAATCCTTTCATTCTGTTGGGTAAAAATAAACTAAAACACTGGAGATACAAAGAAAGATCATTTTGTCCCAAAACACTGTCGTATAATCAGCAATCATTTATTGACTGTACACAGAATGCCTGGCCTTAACTAGACGTTGATATTCAGGGATAAAGAAAACACCAGGCTCAATGCTGTTATGGTTATTATTCTAAGATGCATACAATAAATATATACATGTAGCTGAGAAGAAAGAAAGGACCGTTGTAAAGCAATTATACTCCAATAAAGATGTTAAAAAAAAAAAAAGAAATGAAGGACTACACAATAAAACACAAAGAGAATGTGTTTTTTTTTAATTAGCACACATCATGCATTTTTATCAAAGAAAAACATACTCATAATAATGCACTTTTATCAAAGGACATAGCTTGCTAATATTATTATCTCTTACTGGCTGTCTTATTCTTTATCTCTCCCCCTTCCGCTTCTTTTCTTGTTTACTGCTATAGCTTAAAGTAGTTATTCCCAGACTTGTATACTAGAAAAAAAAATTTGTTTTTAATTTGGGGTGGAGAGTATCAACACAGAGTTGCAAACTTTTTATTAGCCAAGTACATTTTTTTAATAAACTATATCTATTTGCACTAGCTTTATTTCATTAAAGACACTTGATCACATAAAAGAACACGTGATCACATTCATTCTAGTATCAACCACCAATATCAGATCCTTTCATATCTGACTAGAAGTGTGAATTATAGAACAAGAAGAAAAACCAAAAGACACGTAGGAGGAAAGAAAAACCTTTGTGGGTCAGAAATGTAATGGAGAATAGAGGGTGGAAATGGCAAAGACTTTGCTTATTTCACAATTTCCACTAGGGCCAGCACAGTTTACCTTGAACAATGCAATAACAAAGGACCAAGGTGTGTCTTTGCCTGGCACGGAGTGGATGAGGTGAAGGAGGATGTCACCGAGAATCTGAAAACGATGTAGAGACAACCAGAAACTAATAGAGAGGTGTTATCATGTGGGAGTTCTGCTAAGAACAGGATGCTGAGAAAATAGTTATGAGAAAATTACTTTAAAGTGTGGATTGAAAAGAGAAGCAGCTTGAGGCCCAGAAACAGGCACTGGACAGCACTGAGACGGCTGGCTGGGGGGCAGCAGTTGAAAAATAAAGTACAGATCTGAGAAATTTCAGGGAGAAGGAAAATAGCCAAGCTCAGTAACAGACTCCATGAGGAAGCCTGGGGAGAGAGATGTCAGTGATGACTCAGATGTCACGAGTGGAGAACAGACAGACCAGCAGCAGGACTGCCAGTGACACTGAGGAAGTACCAGAGGAAATGATGCATGAGATAGCTAAGAAACACTATAAATAGTCACATAGCTGTGGTTTCTCCGGCAAAAATGCATGTGCGAAACATCCTGCGTTCCACACCTTGGTTAAAATTTAACTGGGAGAATAACAACATGTTAATGACCCCAACTGTTGCTTTAAGAGAGCACGTCTAGGAATGCATGTGTGGGAAAAAAAAAAAAAAGAGGGAAAGTAAATTTCAATAGTGGCTGGCTCTGGAGTAGCTGTATAAGTGACCTTTATTTCCTTCTTTGCAGTCTTATTTATCTTTCCAAGTTTCCTCTAAGGAGAATGCTATTTTGTTGGAAGAATTTTTGAGGTTTCGTAACTGAGCATGTTACCATGCTGTGTTACTTTATAAGCTTCATGGACACACATGGAACACACACAAAACGTGTCCACCTACCTGAAGCATTATGGAGGTTTTAGCATACTAGGGCAACTCCAAATCATCACTCACACACCCATCGTACTCACATGCCCAACGCTGGATCATCCTGCCATCTGGTGACTTTCACATTTAACATACATCACATAGATTGGTCTCACTTCAGCCAAAGCTCATCATGAAAGCCAAGGAATGTCAGCCTAGTATTCAGCCTAACGCCTGCCAATGCCAAGAAGCTACTATTGCGAGGCATTTTTCACTGAGATCTGTAAGAAGTACTTCTTAGAAGTACAGAGGATATCAGCACTAAGATTTTCTAGTATTAAATAAGGCACTTTCTGGTCATAAAGAAGTAGAATGGGTACTTCCAAAGTAAATTGGGCAAATCCAGTATGCAAGGGACTACAGAATAGTCATTATTCCTGCCTCAAACTCAGTCTGTGGACAGTTGGACATCGTGCAGTCACTAAGAGAACAAACTCTGGAAACCAGACTGCCAGGATGCTTTGAACCCAGCTCTGCTCTACTACTTTCCTCGCGTGTCATCTCGAGCAAGTTTCTGAGCCTCTGTGCCGCAGCTTCTTCCATTGCAAAACAGAGACAAAATTATACTGACCCTCACAGTACTGTGAAGTACAGGAGTCAACATTCACATACAGGATATTGTAAAGTAGATAGGACAGCACTAGGCAAACGCAGGGCACCGTGGGAAGGTTAGCTATTATTTATTTTTCATAATAAATATTATTGAAATATGTTGAAAAAGCTCAGTCTTCTCAAGAATTATACTTACATGCAACCATGAACTGTGCTAATCTTGTTGGTGACCCTTTGATACAGTTAGGCCATATTCAAAAATACAAAGTTGCTTTTTTTCCTTCCCACTTCTTCTCATTCCCTCCCTGACCTATATACAAAGATTAATAGAGCCCACACTAGAGTTCCTCAAAAGTAACAGTAACCCAAGAGTGAGAGGCTGAGATGTTTTCGTCCCCACTGGGTCATGCTCTTCCCTGCTCAAGCCTTTCCCTAGGAAACCAAGGAAACGTCTTTGACTCAACAATCCAGTATGCTGGCAACAACTTTCAAAATGAAAAACAAGTTGACTCACTGTTTAAAAAAAAAAAAAAAAGTCTGTGCTAAAGGAAAATTAAGTAAACATATATTTTACAAAAAGCTATAATAACTAGCTCTCCTGCAGAGCAGTGCAGCCTCTCAGAATTCAACTCTTGAGTATTTCTTCAAGTCACCTCTCTAGATAATGAATCTTGTCCATTTGTGTATTAAGGGCCATCACAAACTGAAATACTAACTCCCACTAGAGCCAAACCCCACTACCAGTGGTTGGTTCTGTCATTTGCACTTGCCCTCTGCAGCCTGGCCTGCTCATCTCCTAGTGAGCTTGTCTCTTCTCAGCCATTCACACAAGGCTCCCTGAGCAGTCCACAGGTGATTATCAGGGAGCCCTGGAAAGCCCACCCCACCTCAAAATCTGGCCAATGACAGTAGCTTCTAGCCTGGCACTCCACCAATAAGATGCCAGGCCAGAGGTTCCCTGTCAGGTAAGCTGCCAAGTGCCAGAGGCTTACGCAGAATTTCCTTGGCCCCTCACAGGGAGCTAGTGTCTTCCAAGCTCAGCCTCTTCCCTGGGATACTAAGGAAGCCAACCACCTGGATATGAGCTGAACGCTTCCAAAATCCTCAGAATTGCAACCACAGAAATATTTATACAGACTTCTGGCTTTCTCCATATTCACATTTCTTTCAGAAGTCAGGGGAGTCGCCATGTCAACTTTCACTAAACTGTCTCCCTAAAAAACTATTCTTTATAAGCACACAGCTTCATCACTTCAAGACAATTGGCTGCAGGTGCCGGGCAGGTATTCCCCGCTCTTGTTAGAGCCTGGTTTCTACACACCATACCTTCAGGACTTGCAACTCAGGTTCATGGATCTCAGAGAAACTCTAAACAACCACAGTTTCCAACCGTCCAAGTTACTGCAAGCGACAGACACTACAAATGTTAGTTCTGGAAATACTAGGGGTCTGAGGACCTACTGACAGAGCTTGTAGCTGAGACCTTATCCCACAGTCAAGAAAGTGTTTTCTGATTGTCTAGGGCTGACAAGCCATGACCTCTATCTTCTACTCAGGCACCAATGGGACTCACCAGGACGTTCGAGCTCAGACTCAAAGCCCACCAAAGCCGCCCCAGCCTGAGGATACTTCTTTCATTCTCTTCCCTGAATATGGGAAGGAGACAGACAAGCAACTTTGTTCTAGGAAGTCAGACTTCACTATAGGAAATGAACCTAAAGGTAACTACTTATAGTTCATACAAAATGCCATACTTTCTTCTTACCTACATCTTACCTGTGTTGACCATTTCCCCCATCTCCCCATCGTATTTTGTCTCTCTCTGGATTCACTGACAGACTTATTGTGAGCTATGCTCATAATAGGACAGACAGGGGAGGAGACTGTCTAAGATGCCATAAGAGGTACAGTAGTGACCAAACTTTTTCTTTTATTTTTTTTCCCAGTTATTTGCAATGGGTCTGTGCGCTTTCTGTGGTTTACCTCATCTAATCCTCATACCGCCACTGAAACACAGCGAGGTTAACTTGCCCAAGGTCACATAATTAGTAAGTGATGGGTTCAAGGTACGAAACCACGCTGTCTCACAATCCCGAGCTCCTTCTTTTCACCACAATGCCATTCCGTTACATCTGTCCCAGCTTAAGGGAACCAAGGGTCTATACTGGAGCAGTTGGCTATTCTGAAAAGTGGGCAGGTTACACGCAGCCACTGACTGAAAGTAATCCCAACTCCCCAGTCAAGGTTGACCTTTGAGGCTTGCCACAAATTGGCCTCAACCTCCCCTTCTTGCCTTTCCTTCCACCTCCTGTCCTCTAGCCAAACTAGAATCCTCATAGAACTAACGCCCATCTGAACCTCCCTCTCCTCACAATATATTTACTTTCTTCCCCCAAAGCCAAATCCTACCCAACCACTCCAACAAGATGAAACCTGAAACTCTCTTGGGTCCTTAGTTGACTGTGAGATGTCCTTCCTCTGCAGACATCCATAGCAGGGTTATTGGTTGGTTTGTTTTAACCTCTATTATAGTGACTGTAACTTCCTATAGTGATTGTAACATGTGACACGGCTCGTCATCCTTAGCAGAAATTTGAAAACTCCGCAACAGGGTTTTCTCTCTGAATAGCACAGTGTACCCAGCATAGGACAGAACACAGTACCTGCTCAACACACTTCACAGAAGAGTTAACATAGTACGGATTTTTGTTTTTGTTTTTAAAGATGTCTCATCATTGACAGCTGCTACACTGAGTAATGAAAACAAATAGAGCTGCTACCAGTGACAATGATTCCATCTTTTGGAGATTCAGGAAACTGATTCTAAGTGTGCTGCATCTAAGTACTGTCTAATATAAAAATTTCTATTTTCCTTCTATCTCCTTGAAGATCTCAATGTCACAAGGCCAAGAAGATGCAGATTCTAATTCTTCAACATCCAAAAATGTACTTGCTGTTACCCTTCCTTGTCTAAAATGTATTGAACAAACACAACCAAGGGGGCTAATTTTAAATTTCTAGAGGAATTAATAGTTGTTATCACTAATGATGGCTCCCCAGCCAGACGTCTGAGGCCTCATCAGCAGCTTAGGACAAATGTATCAATCTCTAGCATGAAAGACAAGGAGAAACCCGGCAGTGAGAGGCAACAGGTCTCCTCTCAGATGAAGATAGGAGCTTCCTCCCAGGAAGGAGAAATGGACAGCTATTGCTTTTGCATTTGAAAGTACCAGAGTACTTCCATGAAAGATACAGGAACGATAATCCACTTACACATTATTCTGCATTAAGATGTCCTTTTGGAGTAACTTCAGAAATCAGTGCAAGTGTGAAGGCAAAATATATACATACAGACATCTTTCTATTCCTCTTTTTCATCACTTGGAAAAAGCATACATTTTTCCATTTGCTTTTCGTGAGGACCTGAGAAAACAGCATCCCTGGAAAAACAGTTCTTTTTCTACCGCCCTCACTCCTGTCATCCCAGCCTTCAGATTTTCATTCTGAATTCTGAAATTACAAAGAAGTTTTGACCATTTAAGTCAACTTGCCATTTAATTTTAAAAGGGGGCCAGTTAATTTGTTTTTAAAATAATTTCATAAATTTAAATTATGAATCTAATGCTAATAAGCAAACATACCAGACTGCTTTGGCTAAACAGTCCAATTAATAACATTTGATTTATCTATTTATTTTTAAAGAAATTTTATTTATTTATTTTTGGTTGCATTGGGTCTTTGTTGCTGTCCACAGGCCTTCTCTAGTTGCAGTGAGCGGGGGCTACTCTTCATTAAGGTGCGCGGGCTTCTCATTGCAGTGGCTTCTCTTGTTGCAGAACATAGGCTCTAGGCACGTGGGCTTCAGTAGTTGTGGCACGCGGGCTCAGTAGTTGTGGGTTGCGGGCTCTAGAGTGCAGGCTCAGTAGTTGTGGCGCACGGGCTTAGTTGCTCCACGGCATGTGGGATCTTCCCAGACCAGGGCTCAAACCCGTGTCCCCTGCACTGGCAGGTTTCCTAACCACTGCACCACCAGGGAAGTCCCTAATAACATTTTATTAATCACAAAATCAATACAAATTTCCTGCCCATGTAAACTCATGTGTATGTGTGTATGTGAAATCACTGATACGGAAATTATAAGTAAAAATTAACCAAATGACTAATTCACGAAGCACTAATATTATCTTCATATATGTGCAACGTCTAAAGTGGTACATGCCATTAAAATGCATAAAATCGGGGCTTCCCTGGTGGCACAGTGGTTGAGAGTCTGCCTGCCGATGCAGGGGACACGGGTTCGTGCCCCGGTCCGGGAAGACCCCACATGCCGCAGAGCGGCTGGGCCCGTGAGCCATGGCCGCTGAGCCTGTGCATCCAGAGCTTGTGCTCCGCAACGGAAGAGGCCACAACAGTGAGAGGCCCACATACAGCAAAAAATAACATAACATAAAATAAAATAAAATAAAATGCATAAAATCACTGCTGAATTAAATACATGCTTATCAGATATATTCCTGTAAATGTTATACTTAAAATGGAAAACTCTTAAATATCTGCCGTGGATTGAGCAAAAGTGGTAGATTTTACCCTCGGCTCAAATCACCTGTCATTACATACAACATATAAAATTCTCCAAGTGTAAAAGAATTCATGTTCTAAATATAATAAAATGATGATAATTCAGACAGTAAAGAAACAGTTGATTGTTTACATTACTCACAAGTATAATTTTAGAATCTATAGATAAGGTTTGCTTTCAAACAAATAATTAATATAGTCCTTATTTACTTTTTATCCAAGACGTAATGCAAATAAAATATTAAATAGTATAAACACTTTAAAATGCTCATGCACAGGGACTTCCCTGGTGGCACGCTGGTTAAGAATCTGCCTGCCAGTGCAGGGAACATGGGTTTGAGCCCTCGCCTGGGAAGATCCCACATGCCGCGGAGCAACTAAGCCTGTGCACCGCAACTACTGAGCCTGCACTCTAGAGCCCACGAGCCACAACTACTGAGCCCGCGTGCCTACAGCCCGTGCTCCGCAACAAGAGAAGCCACCGCAATAAGAAGCCCACGCACTGCAACAAAGAGTAGCCCCCGCTCGCCGCAACTAGAGAAAGCCCACAAGCAGCAATGAAGACCCAACACAGCCAAAAATAAATAAATACGTCTATATGTTAAAAAAATGTTCATGCATAGAGCAAAGGATATATATCTTTTTTCTTTTTTCTTTTTTTTTTTTGGCCACGCCACACACCATCTGGGATCTTAGTTCCCCAACCAGGGATCGAACCCACATCCCTGCAATGGAAGCTCAGAGTCTTAACCGCAGAACCCCAGGGAAGTCCCAGGAGATATATCAATAACACAGCATTATGTAGATTTGTAGCATTTAATATTCCTCTGAAAAAGAAGGAAAACTTTGCATGCTATGAGCTTAAAAACATACGTCGCAAGTTAGAAGATTCATGAGAGATCAGATAAATCTTATATGCTTCACAATATTTGGACATTTTCTTAAAATCTCTGAAATTGTAAATTCACTTCAATGCTATCATCATTTTTGCAATACCAATTACTTGAATGACAGAAAAAAGATGCTAGTGGTACACGAAAACGCAGTGTAACAATTGCATTACATCTTGGTCATTTATAGATGGGGCTCAGTTTAAGCTGTTCTTTGATGAGTAACATAAGGCATGTTACAGCAGTGCACAAAATCCTCACAATTTAACAGGTTATTTAATCCTTAATTTAGTTCATTAATAAAAATGAGATGAGGAAAGAAGTAGTGAGTGTGTGTGAGGGAGAGGGAGTCAATGACCCAGAAATGGTCACCTGCAACACAAATACACTAAAACTTTCCCTAAACCAGTCCTTGACAAAGGACTACATCCTTAAAGAGACTTTGGCCACATCTCTTATCAGCACGGGGTCCTTAGAAGCCTGGGGAACTCCCCTTAAAGAGCAAGCAGATAGGGACGGGAGCAGGGTGGGGAGACACAGTCAGGCAGATCTTTGCTTTAGCCATCTCCATGGAAAGATCTATCTAACCTTCAATGAATTTTGTGCATTTTAACATTTTGCTCAGGAAGCTAGTTTGTCCTAATGAAATTCACTCTTTCGATCACTTCTTCAAGATGCTTGGACTATTAGGATTCCAGGTGGAAATTTAAAGACCAACTCTCTCCAAGCTTTAAAAGTGACTGGCTAATGTTTCACAGAACAAAATGTTATGAGATAGTTTAAAATTTCAGTACTATCAATTAAAAATAAAAGGTATACCTGAAGAGACGCTTCCCTGGCCACGTCCCCAGGAAGCGTAATTGAGGAGATGTGAAATACCCTACAAAGGCACAAATAAATAGTCTCTGGTGAATACCTGGCCCATGTCACTGCGGGAATCTTCTCCTGCCCATCGTCTGTTTTCTGCCCAAAAGGCTGTTGAGAGGCTGCATACACACTTCCCTGTGGCCAAGAGCCCTGGTAACTGCTCTGCCCAGCAGCCTAATGCTCTCACTCCTGGTCAGCCCACGTGGCCTTCTGGGTTCTTGGCTTCTCCCGCAGGCCAGCTCTATTGCCAGCCAGCACCTCTGTAAGGCCACAGGAGCAATCGCCGCATACTTCCTTAACTGCTCTCCTCCTCTTCCAGGCCTAGGCCCAGTTTTCTGTTCTTGACCCTGAAGCCCAGGGCACCCCTCCTACCCTAGCCTGAGGCCTCTGGACCCACTGGCCTGAGACAAGGAAGGGCTGGGCAGCCTGGGCTTCTCTGTCAAATTTTCACACTGTGAAATGGTTTACTCTTTTCAAACTGCATGCTCCCTTCCTTCCTTCCTTCCTTCTCCCCCAAAGAGGCAGGTTGCCCATGGAGCTAAGCCTGCCTGAGCAGGCCCCTTTCTCAAGACTATCCCATCATGCTTGGTTTCCTCGGCAGCACAGGGTTCATATTTTCCTTCCCCCTTCCCTCTCCTCCCTGCACTGGGTCTGCAGACTTGGCTGCTTTGGAAGATCGCTCCATGCAAACCATTTGCCTGGGTACAGAGAAAGGGTATAATGTCAAGTACTGACAGCTTTAGAAGGCAGAGAATCTTAGGAGACAAATCGATTTCTTTGGGTGATGTGTGCATGCTTTCCTGTGTGGTAAAGCAGCACTGAGATGGCATCCCAGGAAAGCTCTGAGTGGACAAAGAATTCTATTTTTGCTAAGATTAGCAATTTGTGGCAACGGGACATTTACGGGGACATGTCATGCAGGGACAGCTTGGCCTGGAAATCAAAATCTATTTATAGAACAGGTCTAGGTTTAGGACCAAGAATAAGGTAATCCCCAACCTTTGGCTTTCGGACAAGTTTCAAATTACTTTGCCTAAACGTGGAGAAGCTCCAGAAAGAGCTGTGGTTGAGTTGATCACTTGGTTAGTAGTTATAAACTAAGAAAATCTATTTGCTATGAAAAATATCCATGGCTAGAAGATAGTTCTAAGTATATACTGTCCAGTCAGCCAGCCCTCACCACCTTATTTTCAGTAATTTAATCAAAAGCGCTTTTAACGCTCCAAATAGGTCATTTTATTTTGAGACTTTTGGGTCTGTGGTAGGCCAAGACTTTAATGTCCTTGCAGCCCCCTGAAGTGCTTGGATGACTTTACTAAGTGAAAAGGAGCTGTTCATTAGCAACTGCAACATTTCCACACTTTCCCAGTTAAAGAAAATGGCTCGTTTGGATTTCAGTGGAAAATTCTCATGTGACAGAAAGGGTATTGAGACCACCTAGACTGTTGGGGAAGACCCGGAGACAATGTAGCCTCACAGCTGTCTTACTGTCTTACTTTTCTAGCACTAAGGAAAATCTGATTATTGAGCCCTTATAGAAAAATACAACCACCTAATAGCAATGACAGTGGTGATGGTGGCAGTATTTTATTTATTTATTTTTAATTTTATTTATTTATTTATTTTTGGCTGCGTTGGGTCTTCCTTGCTGAGCGCGGGCTTTCTCTAGTTGCGGCGAGTGGGGGGCTACTTCTCATTGCGGTGGCTTCTCTTGTTGTGGAGCATGGGCTCTAGGCACAAGGGCTCAGTAGTTGTGGCTCACGGGCTCTAGAGTGCAGGCTCAGTAGTTGCGGCACAAGGGCTTAGTTGCTCCGTGGCACGTGGGATCTTCCCGGACCAGGGCTCGAACCCGTGTCCCCTGCATGGGCAGGCAGATTCTTAACCACTGCGCCGCCAAGGAAGTCTTGGTGGCAGTATTTTAAAGGTACATCTTATTACTGTGTCATGCTGGTGTCGGGAGATTTTTCAATGCATGTGAAGAGAGTCTCCAGTTTACAAATGCCTACTGATGGAGAGAGAAGAGAGGTCCCGGCCTGGGGCTTTCTCCTTTACTTCCCCATGGCTCCTGCGGCCCCCAAGGCAGCACGGCACGTCCAGACTGCTGCTCTGAAAGACCCAGATCAGGGCCTGCCACAGAACACATCCCACCCTTGAACTGAGGCCCCACTGTCATTCAGACACATGTGCTTGGAAGGGAGAAAAACGATAATGGCCCCTATTCTATACCAGTCAGTAGGATGAAAATGACCAAGGTTCAAATCACAATTGATCTATATACAAGCTGTACGATCTCAGACCAGTTATTCTGTGTACATGAGCTTTGTCTTTCTTAAGATGTGGATGGTAATTCTCACCTAATGAAGATTAAACAAAGTCCATTTTAAAGGGCTTTGAACAGAGAGTACTCAATAAATATTTGTTTTTCTTTTCCTCCGTGATACCATTTGCACCAGTTTCATGAATAGCTGACCACAAAATGCCAGGAGATACCTCAAGGCCACACAAAATTATTTACTTAAATAGCAGAATTTAGTAAAACTATTTACTACTTCATTGCAGTAAATGGTATCTTGGGGTTTGAAAGTAGTTAAGGTTATCTCCCGAGGTGCCTATTTTACTCCTAAGTGAATTGCTGAGAATCCAGATTCACAGAAGCTTCTCTCAATATGAAGACAGCAGAGTTTTATTATATAAATATATATAAACACACACACGAACTACCAGACAACCAAACATTCTGTTGTAATTTAACTTGCTCTGCATATACTTCTAGAAACCATATTCAGCTTACAAAAGTTGGAAACAAATAATTTCTATGAACAGCACAGTGGTGAAGACCCTGATAGCAGATTGCCCAGGTTCAAATCCCAGTCCTGCCACTTAGCTCTAGGACCTCAAGTGAGGTTCTCTACCACTCCCCACCTCCATTTCTCCATTTGTAAACTGGGAGTAATATCACCTACCTGCTTGGGCTGTTAAATAAGTTAAGATAGCCTCTCTAATTTAGTGGCAGCAATCCTTCCCTGAAAAAAACACTGGTGTTGTCCTCTTCTTTCAAGGAGAAAAAGTAACATATAACACATCTACCCCAGACCCTCAACCCGTTTTCCAAAACAAAACACACAGCAATACTCCAATACACAATTAACAAACTATCATTTTGAATGTAAAATGCTTAAGTGCTGTTTACTGAAGATCAAACTATTAGTAAGATTAAGTGTTATTTCCAAGCAGTGACGTGGCATATATCCTCTTGATTGACACTGGGTATGTTTTTCAAGATGTCCCCATTATACTAAAAATGTAACTCGAGCTATTTCCTCCACATTTGTGTTTAAAATTTCGTTATTGGGTATGGAGGCATACGTATAAATTTTCTCTATAAAAACATAAGTTAAAAAATGTTGTATTAAAAGATGTATATTCTATAAAGCTTGGGTATTAAAAAGCAATAAACATTCTTACTGTGGAAATATGTTCACCAAGGGGAGATTTTTACAGGTATGCTTGTATCAATAAAACAGATAGTGGCCATAGAAGAAGGGTAATTTTTAAAAACCTATTACTACCACTACTACCAACACAACAGAAAAAGCCCAAAATATGTCCCTAACTCCAAAGTATACAATTTTTGAACATTTTTCCACTTATAAAGAAACAGCAATATTTTGGGATTTCACAAATTGTGTTCCCTGGAACATTGGTAACAAGTGTTATTAAAAAATAAAAAAGGTTCCTAGGTCAAATAACTTTAGAATATTTAAAATATGCTTCTTGTTACCAGTTTTTTTTAGCAATTCATAAATACTAGCTAAAATATTATATGCTACAAGGCGTCTTGCAGTAAACTTTATTTACACTAAAATATTGGACCACGAAACTCCTTTTCAACAGAACACCTAGTAACAATATTTCACACACAATTTGGGAAACAGAGCTCTATTCCTTTCACTTATTTATTAAAGAAATTTTGCTTTAAGCAGATTAACAAAGTATTAGTCTCTCCTGAAATGTGTAAAAAGCTATTAGGACAAGCCTTTCATTTTAAAGACACATAGCCTGGCCTTGGCTTTCAAGCTTCAAGCTTCAAACTAAGCTCAAAAGGGATTAGTCTCTTTCCTTTACCTGCAAAATGGAGATGATATGATTTCCGATCAATAGTATAGGGACGGGAAAATTGGTGTAAATGTGTTTCTTAAATGACCTTAAAATCTTAGGAATTAAGTGATCTGATGAATAAAACATGACCATCATTGCTATAGACAAATAACTAAAATTTATGCAGCAGGTTCTCACAAAAACAGGGGCAGCTCTAAGCTGGAGACACAAAGTATTTTTAAAGAAATAGATACATATTCTAATCTTCAAGTACTAATTTTAAAAAATTTCCTTCCTTTAAGGGAAAAACACTCCCCCCACCTCCACCCAGAGTTCAGAGGGTGTCCTAGCCACTTATTTTCCTCTTTGCTTTGAAGGAAGTGTGACAAGAGACAAATCCATTTAAGTAACTGGTATAGTAAAGCAATGCCTCTAAACAAGAAAGAAAGGATACCCTACAGTGATGCTATTTAGGTATGCTAAGGCGCAATGATAGGAATTATTGGACGACTGCTAAATTTAACTAACATTCTGGGAGTAGAAAAAGCAAGCAACTCAAATACTGGCAATTAATTTTTATATAGCCTCTGGGATGTTTTCCATATGTACTATGTGATCTCAAAAAGATTACGTATTCCAAAATACTACATCTGTGTCCAATAGTCCCTTAGAGTAAGTATCATTGGATGTAAACAAACAAGGGCCTTTGGCAACTCTGCTGCTATCAAATAGAGGGAACATGTTCTATACAAGGAAGATCTCATTTCTCAGGACTCTATTCTTTCCAAATTCAAATTCACTTGTGCCTAAAATCAAATTCAAATTTAGCACTTTTGTGAGAAACGTTTTTGAGAATCAAGTTTTTTTGTTTCTGGTGGAAAGAAAAAAAGGCTCTATACTAAATTGTCCTGCAGACATAAAACCCAACCGTTCCAAAATATAAAATACCCATCAATGCACAAATATAGTTGAATTCCTATTATATACAGGGTATTGAATCCATCTAGCGCTTAGGATTAAAAAAAAAATCAAGCCCACCCTTGAGGCATTTATGTTCTTAGTAAATAGAAAAATTTCTACAATATAAACTTGCCTAATAAAGCAAGGCAGAAGGATAAACGCACATAGGATGTGTACACGTACTAGTGGAGAATTTTAAAGTCAAGCTCCAGGGAAGAGAGGTTTCTAAGAGGAGTTGGCAATAAGACCAGAAAAGGCAGGTAGGGCCAGATACAGAGAGACTGGAATGATAACTGAGTAGCTTATTGCCAAAGATGACCTCTTTACCAAGCTGTGTAAGCCATTCCCTCACTGAGAGGTGAAGCCTATTCCTCCATGCTCTTGAATTTGAGACGGGATATGATTAATTGGCAAACAGAATATGGCCAAGTGGCATTGAGTAACTTCTGAGGCCAAGCCCCAAGAAACCTGGCAGGTTCCACCTAGACTTCCTAGAATGCTCACTCTGGGGTAAGCCAGCAAGAATGTAGGAAGTCTGACTCCTCTGATTCCGCCATGCTACGAGGAAGCCCAAGCTAGTCATGTGGTGAAGCTGCACAAGGAGAAAGATGAGCCACCAGCCCAGGTGTCAAACCTGTGCATGAAGACGCCTCTGATGATCCCCTTGCCCCAGCCCATCTTGCCTGATGGACCCCAAGAAAGAACTTGATTGTGATCCTCCAGAATCAAGAGAGAAAATTGTTATTTTAAGTCACTAAGTTTTGGGTGGTATGTTACACAGCAACAGCCGACCGAAACAGTCACCTTGACCTTCAGGATAGGGGTCACAAATGGTGGTACCTGGGCCAGATCGAACCTGCAGACAGGATTTTGGGGGGCTTACTCAGTATTTTTAAAATTCTAGCTAACATTTTCTAACAAAACCCACATTCTTCTGAGGCCTGCACTTTCCAATCATCCACTTCACTTATTATATAACCTGCCAGGCCCCTATTGGTCCTTAAGTATAGAAACCTTTCTCTAAAAAATGGGAGCAAGGGATTAATACACTTATACAATTACCTAAATATATCCAGTCTGATGACATCATATAGTTATACTATAATCCAGAATGATTCAAAAATGCCATAAATCAAAAGAATTTTAGCCTGGATATACTGAAGCATATATATCCCCATTTTTAATAATAAATTTTAAAAATAACAATGATTTACTTAAAAATAAATAAAGACATCATTCAAATTTACTTCTACCTTGATCTAAATAACTTCTATCAAGATGATGGGCCATAGCTTTGACAGTATTATTTGGACCAGAGAGAAATGAAAAGACACACACTTAGTAACTCTAGTCAAAACATTAATTATAGAATAAGCTGATCGAGTTACATGTTTCTAGACCACCTATAAATAGCCAAAGTTCCTTTCAACTTTCAGTTGCCAGCTCACCTTTTCTTACTCAAACCAAATCTTAATTATTCAATAACAAATTATCTTAAAGTTTTATACCTCAAAAGGGGGAACCATGCCACGGTTTCCTAAATATGATACTGAAAAACACTGTTTCAGAATCCATCTGTATTATAATGCAAGCTCCTTCAGGGCAGGAATTCTTACATTTATTTTATTCTAGGCTTATCATATACATCCAGCAAAAATCTTCACGGTTGTTTATTAAAATACATGTTAGGATTCTTTTAAATAATTTAAATTTTAAGACATTCTACATTTACATATTTTTAATGCCTTTCTAAGTTACCCAAATCTCATTCTAGGTAGGATTTCAATTTTATGCTGCTCATCAACAATAAATAATTCTTACTCTTTTTCTCAAAATATAGACGATATCTGACAGACGTTAGCATTCAGAGATAAACCAGATCTCTACAGCCAACCCACCCAAACTTCAAGAATTCTTGTTAGTATGAATTCCAATATTTTTCTACACAGCTTCCGTTTCACAGCAGCATGATGTTAAAGCATTTCCCAGTTTATTAAGTTAATTACATTTTACAGTTCTAATCTGATTCAACTAGTGTCACAAGAACATATATCAATTTCCATGTTCCTAAATCTTCCAAATAAATGACAAACTTAGACAAGTGCATACCCCCTAACAGAAGACGGGCACATGTTAAGGGGCTGTGGAAAGACATATCGTATCGGCATGTGCAGGGCTCTCATGTACCTTGAGAAGGACACCGTACCAGAGTAAGACGAAACTAAAGGCAGCAGAAAAAAGCATCACTGTCACGTCTCAATTCACAAAGATCCTAAGAGGCAACAGAGAACAGTCACCCCCAAGTTACTTGAAAATTTTATTTAGGTTTGAAAAATGTATTTCAAAACCTGCTGTTGGGAACTCAGGACACATTCTCCCATAGCAACAATGCCACAAATATATGGTGCTTTGAGTTTTCCAGCAGGTGAAAAGAACTCCGCGAATCCAGAAAATGGCACGACTGGAGAATCTACAGCTCTCTGGGATTTGATTACCATGTATGCTGTTTTTCCCCCTACGGAAAATGGCTACTGCATTACTCACTGGCATACATCTCCCTCCTCCCTCCAGTTCACTATCTCTTTCTTTCCTCCAGTTACTCCCACTCCCACCAAAAAAGTCCCCAGTCTCTTAGAGGTGGAAGCAAAACAGCCTGATCCTGTGAGCCATTCGTAAGCAGGAGCTACCGAGCTAATAGCAATTTGAAAGGCAGGTATGAGAGGGATTTGAGAAGAACTGGCTAAGGGGACAGAGTTTCCTAGCCTAGGCCCAGTGCACAGTAGGCATTTAAAGTTAATGTATTATTTATAATAATATGATGAAGAGAAAAACCAACAGTATAGTCTTTAAATGTGCGCACTAAATGAGAAAGGGGATGGGGCTCAGGGGGAACTGGGTGGTGATCTGGACCATGGATATCACACCCTCAGCTTAGCTCTGCTCCGTGAAACATCACTTTTAGGTTATAAGATCAAGAGATGTTCAGGGACTTCCCTGGTTGTCCAGTGGTTAGGACTCCACGCTTCCACTGCAGGGGGCAGTTTCCCAACCAGTTTCAATCCCTGGTCAGGGAACTAAGATCCCAAAAGCCGCAGGGCGTGGGCAAAAAAAAAAAAGAGAGTTGTTCAGAAACTACACAAATATATTTTAAGGGAGAAAAAGCGTAAAAATTATCCTGTCTTCAAAAACTTTAGGTATGGTGATATACTAGTACTTTTACCTACAAGTGTTCAAATAACCTAAAGTCAATTCGGTCTTTGAGGAACATGAGAAAATAACTTTTCCTTGCTCTAAACAAGATGATTTTCCATCTTATTAAGAGTCACAAACGATTTAGAAATTTATATCCACCCAAACTATACAAAGCTGTTTAAAACAGTCACCTGTGCCTAACAGGGGTTTAATACCTTTAAGCCCTTTTTAAGATACTGTTTTGGTATTCTTAGTAGTTATTAACATTAATATAATCTGAGATATTTTTATAAATATCTTAAACTTATTCCACAATATTATTTTTCAAATTAAGAAGTTATATTGCATATGTATTAAAGCAAGCATTCTTTTCCCGAACCACTTACAAATCAATTTCAAAAATGCTTTCTAACAGTATTTCCAAATTAATTCACCCACAGGTCTTTGACTGCCCTGCATCATCACAGACAATCACAGTGCTTTATGTCAAGCACTCTTTTAAGTACGTTACATATACTAACTCATTCAATCCTCATAATAACTCTTGAGTTAGGTATTACTATGCCCAGTTTGCAGAAGGAAAAGAAAAAACTGAGGCTCTATGACATTAAATAACTTGCCCAAGATCACACAGCTATTAAATGACAGAACCAGGACTCTGACCCAGAGAGTCCAGTTCCAAAGTGATTACACAAAGTAGGTGTAATCACTGCACCCTACTCCCTCTCACACTCATTCATTCAAACTTTTATTACCTGCCTAGAGTAGGTCAAGCACTTTGCTAAACCCAGGTAAAGAGACAAAATAAGGCAAGATCTCCATCCTCAAGGAACTTACATTTTAATGCGCAGCATAAAAGGAAAGTGCAAATTAAACCCAAAAGTTCGATATGACAATTCTGGTTCAGCAAAATGTCCAGGGAAAAGATAAGATATTGTATTGAAAAGGATTTAGTAATAATATTCCTGATGTTCACATTTTTTTTGAATACTTTCAAAAGCTACACATTTGATCTTTAAAGTGAACCTTGTGAAGCCAAGCATTATTACACTCATTTCACAGATGAGGAATCAAATAAGTTCTGAACAGCTTAGCAAAGATGCCGCATTGCCTTTGGAGGGAAATTGCCCCGCCTACAGAATCTGCTTCTCTAAAAAGACCCCAAATGGTCAAATCATAGGCTTCCTGGGAGAGTTCAAAAAAATTAACTGGGCAAACCTGATCCCCTTTCAAAAATTTGAAATTAGTCCGTCCCTTTGCTATGAGATGTAAGATGATAGAGGGCGACGAGGGTGGGGTATCCATTGACAGCCAAGGTCAAGCTCGAAATGAGGAGATTATAAAGCCAGTGGACAGAAAAGAACAGAGTCCCAAAAAGAGAGCAACATGCCATGTGACCAGTCCTGAGGGAAGAAGACAGGGGATATGGTCTTTTCCTTATGACCCAGATGTCTGCAATAAACGTCATTTTCCCTAAAGACACAAGTGTTCTTTGCAAAAGCAACTACCGAAAGAGCATGTGTCAAGTGGATGACGTTTCACAATTTTTTCCAACACAAAAATTCAGATACTTAGTGGGCTTGAGTAGAGAAAAGACTCCAGATGTAGTAACTGGCCACACAGATCTCCATGGTTTCTGTTTACTTCCTGCAAAAAAAGGGATAAACTTGGCCAGCTCATAGCAACAAACACAGAAGTCAAAAGAATGTGTCTTCAGAATTATCCAGACGTCATCCCTTCTACTCACTCTGCCCTAATCCACCCCCAACACCTTTACTTATCCCCACTCTCCTCAAATATGAAAACTTCTTATTTTCTGTCTCCTCTTATCAAAAGTAAAACAAAGTCATTAAAGAATCAATACTGACTAAAACTTTGACAACAAACCATTTCATCTCGGAGTATTTGTATGAAATGAAAGGTTTAGGTCAGGACAGTAATCACCTAAAGGAGAGAGTTCAGGAAAGGACTGGCATCACACCCAGCCTAGCACACCTTCTTCCCCAAACCAAGCTTGGAGACCATGCTGCTAACTCCGCCCACTCCCATCCTCTACTCCATCACCACCCAAGCAACAGCCTGGAGGCCTCAAGTTTCTGCTGTTCCAAGCTCTCTCACAGGGACACCACAAGGGTGACAAGTAGAGAGGCTTCTCAGGACCTTTGGGCAGCATTCAAATCAAGAAGATGTAGGAGAGCAAAGGCCACCACAGGGAGTGAGACCTCACAGATCCACGACCATAGAGCACAGGGGACTTCCACTTGACACAAGTGTGGCCTTGGCCTTTGGATGCTGAGCCCTTTTTCTAACCTGTAAATGATACTCAGGTGTACAGATAATGAGGAATTTTAAAACAAGAGAAAAAATAATTCATTTTGGTGGGCCAATCATTAAAAACTCTTTAGGCCTAATTACCAGGCAATCCAGAAGCCATCGTGTGCGTTGTTAAAAGCATCAATTTTTGTGAGTCCGTCATGCTGCAACACTCTCAAAAACAAGACAAGTACTAAGAACTTAAACACCAAAAGAGCAATCATAAACCTTCAAAGCACTAGTCCCCGTTAGAAAATAAAAACAAAGGCAGACAATGAAAGAAGTAAGTGTACCGTGGAAGACAAGGAAAGTTTTCAGCAGGTTTTTTTTTGTTTTGTTTTTAAGAAGGTAGGGTTCTTGAGATTTATAAATCCTTATACTTGAAAGGCATACACCTAATATAAGTCCCATGAAGATAACTTTAAACAGGCCCACAACAATCACATGCCTCACAGATGAGGGCGGGTAAAAGGCAAATATCACAGAACTCTAAATAAAGGTAAGACCTGCCCAGTTAGAATACTGGGTGTGTCTTTTAAGAATTCAAGAGAAAGTTATGAATAGGGCTTCTAAATGACACAGTCAAAAAAAAATCAGTTTTTAGAAAGTACTCTTATGCCAGCACATGGAGGACTAGATTGATCTAGAAAACAATTATCCATACGGACAGGTTAAAAATGTATTTGGTCAGTAACTCCTGCAAAATTAGAATGAGGAATCACGCCTTCAATGATAAGGCTAGGAAAAATAAAAAGAAACAGTCGTTCACTTATGACATAATTGCAATATAACAACTCTTCGCCATCCTTCCTTCACCAAAAATATATAAAATTTCAGATAACACACAAATTCAGACGGAAAGAACTCTATTCATGATACAGTACATATAGGTTTTTTAAAATGCTGTAAATTCACGTAAAAGAAAGACATTAGACGATGGCAGCCCTCTGCCAGGCCTGAACTTTTACACAATGGTTAATTTTCAGTTATGCCATTTTTAGTTAAGCATAAGGATCATGCCCACGTTTCTTAACATGTGACAAAATGATATTTGTGAAAATGCTTCTGAAATGAGGAATAATATGTGATATGCCGCAAAGCTCGATAAGTTCTTTCCTTTTCTGTATCTAGTGTGAGAGCAAGCAGCAGCTAGCCATAAACCAGGCACTGTTCTATGGGCTTTAGATCATTCCACTTAATCCTCTCAGTGAAGTGAGCGCTAATATGAAGTTCAATTTACAGGTAGAGATTTAAATAACCCTTCCAAGGCCACACTGAGAATGAGTGGGAGAATCAATCGGGATGTGACCCCATACAGGCTGGCCCCCGAGCCCAGGTTTTCAGGGTTTATGTCATCATGACATAAACCAAGCCTCTCGCTTCTGCTTGCCCAACACCAATGGCAAACGGGGTCAACAAAACAAGATCTTACATGATGAATGCTATACATTTACTCATAGAAGACATAAAAATATCTCAGACGAAACTAGAGTTCAAAGGTTTAATAAGAAAAATACCATTTGACATTAATGTTTATCAAATATTAGCAAAAACTGATAGGAAGCAAACAATAGTTTTTCTTAAAATGATGGGAAAGTCAAGGGAAAACAGTAAGAATAGACAAAACGCAGTATTCTTTGAAAAACTGCTTTGCAAAAGTAAACATTAAGAAAGCTACTTGAAAATTAACAAGTAAATAAAGTCTTATAAATATAGCTACTCATAAAAAGTGGTTTCCTCTGGAAACATTTGACTATGCACAAGTCAGTCAGAACAACTAATGTCAGCGTATTTCTTCAAATCCTAATGTTTTCAAGAAGAAATATAACAAAACAAATTGAAAACAGAATTCTGTAAATATTTGAGAGGGTCTAACCATGAGTAGGAAGAATTCCTTAATCAGGTATCCAATGAATGTGTCCTGATAAAGAGGGATAATGGAATGGAATGGAGGGAATTTTAGACTAACAGATAACTTACAAAAATATTAATTCCCTACTATCGCAGCTTCCCCAAAGACCAAAACAACAATTAAAAAAGGACCTGGTAACATAGGACTAAAACTCAAATGCTTTCTATAAATATCCTAAATCATATACATAATCCTTTATACTTTTCAAATGGCATATAGAGGAGTTCATCTTATTGAACTAAACATTTGATTAAGTAGTTCATCAAAGTGCATATTATTTAGGAGAAAAAGTCTTGCAATAAGCCAAGTTAGACTTCTGTGCTCCCTTCAACAACTGCTGAATAGGTAGATGGGAACACAAGAGTCTAACTTTTGTCTTTTTCACAGTTTGTTTTGGTTTGGTTTTGACTTTTGAAGAGCTTTTTAAAATAGGCATCAACCACCAAACTTGCACCTCAGGGCTGCTTGCCAATGCTTCAAGTACACGCTGACAACCTCGGGCCAGAGCCAAGCCCTGGGCCCAGCCCCCTCACCACCATCTTTAAAGGCTGGCTCCTGATCCCATCCCACCCTCAAATCCCTCCTCCCACCACCACCGCCCTCCCGCCCCAATAGCAATATCTCAACCTCTCCAGGCTAAAGAAGGTGCCTCCCAAAGAAACACTAAGCTCATCTGATAAATGATTCCATGCTTAAGGGTAAAAGCCAATAAGGACTGTCCCTTTTCTCTCCTTCCCCCCCTGCCCTCAAACCAAGGCTCCCGTCTTCTCCAGCCTAGGACTCTAATTCAGTGGTAGGAATTTGGGGCCAGTATGGGCAAGCAGTATGGCAGCCAGTGGGGGAGGCACTTGGGAACAGGTCTGGCACTACCACGCCATGGAGTGCGCTCACTGTATGAGCAGCTGCCCACCCTACACCCTCTCGATTTTGCGCTAGCCTAGGTTGAGAATGATCCTGCTCTGGCCAAGGATGAGAATGAGCTGTTCCTCTCTTTTGTTCTCTCAACCCACTCAAGTATAGGCCACCCACAACAGGCTGCAAAACCACAAACATCGGATAAAGGCTCCATATCTCAATATGCAGCCCCAGGCAAAGCCCTACGACAACAGACCTTGCAGCAGCCTAATCCCTGAGGTTTGAGTCCTCAAGGTAAAAATGAGAGGTCAGGACTCAAAGTCCCTAAGGTTCTTTTCACTCTCACAATCAAGACCCAAAATTCAGCTCAGATCCTCAGGCCATCCCAGAGTAAAGTCTCTGGAGCATGTGCTAAGTCTGCATAATTCTGGCCATTTTGACCGTCAAGGGGAGTCCAAGTTACAGACAGTAAGGCGTTGGCGTTGCAGTCTGCTTACTGCTCAAAGGTTACTATCTCGTTAGCGTGCTACAGAAAAATGGATGAGAACACTTTATGACCCTCTCACACAAAATAAAATGATAACACATCCAAAGCACAGGCAGCAGTTCCCTTTTATCTTTGGAAATGAATTAAGTCAATGGAATACATATGGTGGTTGCAACGTGAGAAAAAATTCTGGTCAGCCTGGGAATCTAGCGCAGAGTATTACAGCCGTTCCATTGATTTTTATGCCCCTCCTCCACATCTGGGGATTTTAAAACAAATGAAAGAAGGCATTATTCCAGCTTAAGGCATAAGCATAAGTCATAAAAGAACAAAGAAGGTTTTATTATCACATTAAACATCAAGGAGGAAATGTGCTTACTGATAACTAATTTAGTATCCTACCCTATTACGTTAGCATTTGCTGTTTGCAAGCTTCTAGGCCAATATTTACAATTTCTATCTAAGACAGGAGGTAAAAATGTTCAGCTAGTGAGAAGGTCATTAAGGAAAGGAAGTGGGGGGAGGCTTGGAAAAACAGAACAAAGTACACAGATAGACGGTACTCTTTGCACCTCAGTGGTCTATAGAACATTCGCCCTATCTGCCTATAAAGTGATTTAGCATTAACCACAGGTCACTCTAGCAGCAGAGTACTACTTCCTGACACAACCTTTTTGAAAGCTCCCCCACCAACAAACAATCTACATACGCCAAAGAATGTGAAACCTACTGCCCCAGGCCAGTGTCTTGGGCTCTCTGCCTAAGAAGTTTCCTTTCAGCCAGAAGAAGGGGGGAAAGAATCACACTGTAACAACAGCAGATTGTAGAATACAGCGAACAGCCCTCCTGCTTGTTGGCGCCGTTCCCAAGCAGCAGTTCCAGTGGCTGGGCCTTGAGCCCATTCAAGAATTCCATCTCACAGGAAGTGTTTCAAATATAGTTATTTGATCTTTCAGCATTTGCAAATGCACCTGCTGAGCAAGGAGCCTGACAGCCATCGCCCCAGTTCCTTCCTATCCGTCTTCACCAGTCATCATAGAGGCGGTTTCAGGATTAGGTGAGGTGCAAAGTACAGAAAACCCCAGCCGAAGATTTCTGCTACTGCACGAGGTTAGCGCGACCTGTGGCTTTTGGTTCCTTTCTCCCCACACTAACTTCCCTGTCACTTTTTTCCCCCGTAGCAGGTAAGAGGGCTTTGTTTTGTTCTCTAGCTTTCAGGTGCCCGGGCTTACCTCGTGGTGGCTTCCTCCCCTCCCTTGCCATGGTTCCCCCCCAGGGCCTGGTCCTTGCCGCTGGGGTGGTAGGCAGTGAGCACAACTCCCTGGGAACTGGAGAGCCAGCTCATGGTGAGAGAAGGGGCATAATTTCTGCGATCCTGACACAGCGGAGGGGAAAGAAGTTCCTGGCTCTCCCGGCAACTCGGCTCATTAGCATCGGCCGGCTCCTCCCACCAAGGCCAGCGATTCACAAGGGAGGGGCGGGGCCTCTCCGGCGCGGGGCCGCCGACTCTCCAAGGGGGAGACCGGTGACTCAAAGCGTGGCAGCAGCCCGGGGACAACCCCAGTCCGAAAGGTTGCAGTTAAGGGGTGGGGGGTGGCGGGGGTACTAGTTGCTCCCACCCCCGAGTTATTCTGATCTGATTAAACAGCCACGTTGCAGCCGCCTCTCAACGTTGTAAGCACAAGCCGTCTTGGTTAGGAAACAATGAATTACTGCGGAGCCTTTTTTTCCCTTCTTAATTCCTGTTTCCATCTGGTAATTTCTGCCGCTTCATGTAACGGGAGTAAGGGCTCTTCTTAATCCCTTCAAGGTCAGCATTAAAATTAACCATAGCAAAACCCAATCAACCTGCCCAGCAAAATTGTGCCATACAGGTGACAAGAAAGTCCTTCCTGGGGACTTCCCTGGTGGTCCAGTGGTTAGGACTCCGAGCTCCCAAGGCCGGGGGCCCAGGTTCAATCCCTGGTCAGGGAACTAAGATCCCACATACCACAACTAAGCCCATGCTCCGCAAGGGAGACCCGGCACAGCCTAAATAAATAAATATTAAAAAAAAAAAAAGAGAGAGAAAGGCTACCTGTTGTGTTGAGTTTAACATGTCTTCATAAAAAAGATGTGTACCTAGAATACCATCTTCTTTCACATAGCAAATGCCAAGTTTACCTTTTGTTTTAACAAAATACCCTTCAGTACCAAAAAGAGACCCATCTACCAAAACTGTTAAATGGCACTGCTGAGAATTAAAAAAAAATTACTTACTGTTACTTGTTGAGCACTTACTATATGCCAGGCTCTCTGTGACAGGTGTTTTACATGTATTATCTCATTCAATTCAGTTGAATTCTCTCTCTCTCTCTCTCTCTTCCTCCCTTCCCTCTTCCTCCTTCTTCCTCTCCCCCTCCCCCCTCCATCTGTTTCTCTCGCACACAAACACACCTTATAACACGGGTATCATTCTCATCTGCAGGAAAGTGAGGCTGAGGGGCAGATTAAGTACCTTGTCTAAGATAACACAATTGTTCTGTGCCAGAAGCTAGATTTGCCCAGAATTCTAGGCTAAATTCCATTCTTTTTAACCACCATCCTGTTCTTTGTCCTGCAGATAAGGAAACAAGTGCAAAAGTTATGAAAAATATAAGAGATGTTTCCGTCCTTTCTCCTCTAAAAAATTCTACACTCCTCTATATATCTAGTAGCCTGAATGGAAGTGGGTTTTGTTGTTGGTTTTTACGGTCTATCAGTATTTGTGTCTAAACTTGCTCATAAATAAGTTTTCAACGTCATCATTCCATAAACATACTGTTTGTACTTTTTTTATTATTTAAAATGATCATGAGAAATAAATATTCACACTTACACACTCTTAAGGTACCAAACAATTATTTTTTTTAACTCCTCTTTGGTATCTGCTGGGAACTCCCATTTACAAGTCTTCTTAAAAAAGAGTTTATTACAGCTTCCTCCCTCCCCACTCCACAATTAGTTGGTCAACCTTTGCGTATCAACTAATACCTCCACTGGGCTCTACACATTGTCTCCTTTCCGTCCCCACTACCTAAATCCTCTCTGTACCCTGTAATTCGATCTTAACTCCAATCTTACAACAACGCTTTCACTCATTTTCTTGCCTCCTCCTCTAAGTTATATGACACATTATTAGCACACCCAAGCACAGCCCTACTGATGTCTCACCATAAAACTTCCACTGGTTCCCCACTGCTAACAGAACCAGTTCCAAACCTTTGTGTACAGTACTGAACATTCTTGCTCCCTTACCCACACAAGTCTCTCCATCTCTTCTGCCAGACACCATTCCCTCTGGTCCCCCTGTCATTCCTTTCTGGGCCTTCCACATCTAACTTACTTTCCACATAGTGGATGTTCAGTGAATGCTGATTGGTAAAAAACTGAATGAATTTAATGTGTCCTTAGAAAGTACAGTAATTTTTTTTTTAGTTAAATTGGTAATATTAGACAAGTGATCCCCACGGACATACCGGTATGATCCTATGATGCAATGTTTACCAGTTCAGGCAAGATGAGAAGCGCAGGAAGAGAGGCAAAAGGTAAGTTGACTGGAGTGTATGATTTCTTTTTAATGTCTTTATGTGGAAAAATGATTAATGTTCCCACATTCACCCTTCTTCTTTACGTAGCTGCTCTGAGATTTAAAAAAACAAAACAAAACCAAGAATCACTACCTTCTACAATTACTGGTAGGCCATACACTCTAGCTTTTAAAAACTCTTTACTCTCTGTTTCTCTCTCCATCCCACACCATCCTTTCCCTTACTTCCCTGGACTTCCTTTTTTACCTTCTTTATTTTTCTATTTTTCCTTCTTCCTTTGCTATATCCTCAGTCAGTGTCACACATGCCCGTTGACAGCCATGAGCGCTGCCAGCTCTCATGAGACAATTTATGATACAGGGAGCTTTTGTCCAGTCTTAACCAAAATGATGATTAAGTTATATCTTTGCCTGACTATAGTCTCTCCATTTGTTTAATAATAAATCACAATGTGTAAATCAAAATGAAACTATTTTACCAGCTCAAAGTACTATTTGGGTTCATAGTAGCCAAGCTTTTTAATTTTTGTGAGGCATAAAATAAAACGTGGCACAAATTGATTTACATAGCTTGGTACATAAAATTTGAATCCTGCTAATTTAACTTTCAGGTACATGGAAATCCTCTGGACTCCTCTTCCTTTCCTCCTAATAAGCCCAGTTGTTACTGGTCTGAGAATGTTGCCTGTCACAGGGAGACAGCTGGCAGGCTTCTACCCTGGTGTAGTTAGCTTCAAATATAGGCTCAAGTATTCAATAGATGAAAAACCACCTTCACAATTTTCTTATGACCATCACGGACGCAAACCTTACTACCAAAATGCTTTCTTGAGGGGCTTCCCTGGTGGCGCAGTGGTTAAGAGTCTGCCTGCCAATGCAGAGGACACAGGTTCGAGCCCTGGTCCGGAAGGATCCCACATGCCGCGGTGCAACTAAGTCTGTGCGCCACACCTACTGAGCCTGTGCTCTAGAGCCCGCGAGCCACAACTACTGAGCCCACAAGCCACAACTACTGAAGCCCGCGCGCCTAGAGCCCGCGCTCCACGACAAGAGAAGCCACTGCAATGAGAAGCCTGTGCACCGCAACGAAGAGCAGCCCCCGCTCACTGCAACTAGAGAAAGCCCACGCACAGTGACGAAAACCCAATGCAGCCAAAAATAAATAAAATATATAAATTTACTTTTCTAAAATGCTTTCTTGAAAGGCTACTCCTGTTTCAAACCTAAAACCCTACCAAGAATTTGCTAGTCTGTCCCTCATACCCTTCCTCATAGAGATACATTTTATAAAAAAAACAAAAAAAAGGTATTATTTTACTCTCTTCTGCAACCACTTTAAACAAACACTGAGAACCTAATGTCCTTGAAGATGTTAATATTCCAAGCCACTCACTGCATGCCAAAGACGTTCCTGTTATGAAATGTCTCACAAAGTAATTAACAACATCAAGACAGTTTAAACATTCATTTCATTCATTCCCTTCAAATGGGACTAACTGGATGACCTAGGGAGGAAAAAGGAAGCTGTAATTTACATACCCAAATCCGTTGTTAAAAATAGGGTGGAGATAGCACTGCAGCCTCAGATAATTTGACAGCCATGTTCAAAAGTAATGAAAAAAAAAAATTCTTGGGCTTCCCTGGTGGCGCAGTGGTTGAGAATCCGCCTGCCGAGGCAGGGGACACGGGTTCGTGCCCCGGTCCAGGAAGATCCCACATGCCACGGAGCGGCTGGGCCCGTGAGCCATGGCCGCTGAGCCTGCGCGTCCGGAGCCTGTGCTCCGCAACGGGAGAGGCCACAACAGTGAGAGGCCCGCGTACCGCAAAAAAAAAAAAAAAAAAATTCTTAGCCTCAGAGCTAGTAGTATCACAGAATGTATTAACTAGTTTTCATATTTTGATTTAGGAGCCTACTTAGTAGTATGGAATTATATTTGCAGGGTACCAAAACTGCAACAGATGAACATATTTATCTAATATTTTCTTAATTGGTTTCTGTCACTTTAAATGGAATTAACTAAGGCGAATGTTGATAGTCAAACACTATAAGATCATTGGAAGCCTGTATAGGGACACAGTGCAATATGAAAACTGACCTTTCAATCCGCAGGGCTAAACTCAACTTACAATAATATAACAAGAGCTTGGATAACTTAATCATCAACTGTGAAGTTAAAGTTTTACATAGGTGATAAAACCTAGATTCATACAGCATTATTAACTAAAGAAGAGGGCGTGTTCTAATACCTCCTACCTGATGTGATATCAAGCTTTTGTAGGAATAATTCTGTGAGCTTGCAAGGAAGTCAATTCTGTACTAAGCAGCTGTGACGGAGAATTATTCTGTACACAGAATGTAAACTTACTGCCTTGGAAATTGCCTTCATTATTACTAATTCTGTCTCTGGAGCAACAAGGAAAAAGCCTTTTCCCTCTCTCTGGACAGGTCTAAAAATTTCTGCGTTATTCTCAAAGTTATTTTCTTAACTATTCCTCCAGGGAGAAAATACTAGCCATGCCTGGAATGATTTCTAAGTGCTATTGCCAGAGGCTAATTTAGGCTTCTTGGCAAACATGTGGAAAAGATCCTACAGTTAAGAGTTTACTACCAATAAATAATACCACCTAACGTTCGAATGCTTGCTCTTTGTTAGAGGTAGTACACACAGTCTCTGATTTAATTGTCACAACAAGCCTGAGAGATAAATATTAGAATTCTACCCACTTTAGAGACGAGAAATGTGAGGTCACCCCACTAGTAGGGGGCAGAACTAGGACATGTAAACCTGAGTTTATATGACCATTGAGCCTGAGGGCTTAAACACTGTAAAGGTCACGGGTGTCCTGGAACTGACTCTATTTTGTTTATGAAAAACTCCACATGGATAATTAAGCAGGTAAAATCATCTACAGCACTTGTGAAGTGTTTAACCAAATGGAATACTGATGTAAATGCAATGCTGTGGAGAAGAACATTCAAACAGACTCAAACATATTAGTTATTTCCCGGTACTTTGAAACTTTGTTTTTTTTTTTTTTTTTTTTTTGCGGTACGCAGGCCTCTCAGTGTCGTGGCCTCTCTCTCGTTGCGGAGCACAGGCTCCGGACGCGCAGGCTCAGCGGGCATGGCTCACGGGTCCAGCCGCTTCGCGGCATGTGGGATCTTCCCGGACCGGGGCACGAACCCATGTCCCCTGCATCGGCAGGCAGACTCTCAACCACTGCGCCACCAGGGAAGCCCGAAACTTCTTTTTTATGTTAAATTAATAGAGGACTGTGACACAGTGTACATCCTACTGTACAAGGTCATCACCATTATGCTATCATATCTAAAACTGTTTCCGTTGATAGAAACGAAAGTCCTCTGGCCGTTATGATTATAAACATCCTTTATCTTTTAATTAAATAAATTTTTTAAGGCAAAGACAGATCTAAGTTTATAGGCCCTAAAGTTATAGAATTTCTTAGACACGGGGCTTTGGAAGGGGGTTTGCAAGGGCAAGACTGGAGGTTTAACTTCATTTAGCTTCATGGTGAATCCACCTCACGTCAAAACTAGCCTCAATTGGAAATTAGCCACGATAAGTAAAAGCAATGACCCTAAACTTTCCTTTGGTTTTCTCTTCATTGCTGAATACGATGGGACCCGTGTTGCAAACACTTGCATTTAGGAGCACCAAGTCAAGAAGAGTGAAGTGTATTCTGGAGGTAGGTACACTCTGGAAAGGTAGTATTTTGCTTATTAACAAGACTCAATTTGAAATATCTAGAAGTATAGCAGTACTTAGACTTGCTCCAGTACACAAGCTTTGTCCTGAAGTAGATTACAAAGAATGTTTATCTCCTTGTCAAGTAAAAGAAGTCCTAATGATTGGGGAAGACTTGGGGAAGCTGAATATCTAAGGAAAGCACTATAGTTCTATTGAAGTTTTAGTTTTTATTTTAACTAAAATTACTAAGTTTTAATTTTATTTCTTAAAGTTTTAGAGTAGGTCCTGGAGTAGTTATATTCTCTTTATTGACCAAAATACTAGCTAAAACTGCACAGACAGATGCTATCAGAGAAGAATTTTCTATTTTGTAAGCCCTTTGGGAAATTTCTAAGGTTAGAAATATCTCCAAAAATGGTAAAGCATAATTTTACTGGAAAAAAATGTCCTATTGATCAGTTTACAGAAGGAGCACATAGAATGTTGGGCAACACCCCTGGTTTTGCTTTCTGGGGTGAAGAAATTGGATTCATATGTCAATATGGATTACTGCTCTCTACATGGGCACACAATGGTGGCAAAAACTATTCTAGAACCATGTAGATTGTCCACATCACCAGAGCGTGGACATTGCCCACTAACTTTTCAAAAGGGGGTGTCAAGAAATAACAGAAAAATATTACCATCCTTTAGATTACACAGGGCTTCACTAGTTTTCCACACAATGTCTAGACACGTTTGACTGTATTTCATGGGGAAGTTTTTCTTTGTTTTGTTTTGTTTTAAGAGAAAAGGAAAACCCTCAAGATAATCTCATAGAGGAATTTAATCAGGGAGTTTGGCTCATTTAAAAGTAATTACTTCTGGTCAGTGGAATGAGCAAATATTTTCATTTTTAAAGCTATAGAACAAGCAGAGCTGTTTTGGACAAGCAGCCACCATGTCCACAGAGTCAGAAATTGAAATACTAGACAAATTTTTGAATGCCATAACTGAATGCTGATATAGAGAAGGACAACAACTTCTCAATTTCTCTACAAGCAAAAATCTCAGGAGAACTCTTTTTCAAGTTACTTCTACTCAGATGAATCAGAGAGTTAACGATTCTTGACTTCCTAACACGACTCCAACTCAGGGTCTCAGAGGATTCTTGATAGGCCTGTCTTGACACAGGCCTGTGTCCAGCAAAGCATGTTATATGAATTCTAATTTTCTATGCTGCTACCACATGCCTTTGAGAACCAGAGTTTTCAGGAATTGTTATCAAAATAAAATCAAAGGAATTATATATAAAAGAAATTATGTGCATTCCTTTGTAGAAAAGCAGCCTTTTTATTAAAATTTATTTTGGGAAGAATTTGCTTTGTTTCTTGTTTGACCAGTTGCGATTTTGTTTTTGCTTTTTGGAAATAACCATTAATTTTTTTTTCAAATAAGCGAGTCATAGTTCCTGGTTAAAAAAATTTAGACCATATTCCCTCAATTTTAAGAAACAGATTTTAACATTTTTAAAATTAGTATTACCTTGAAATCAGACTTTTTATATGGTAACAAGACATTTATTTCCAAAAAATAGAAGAAAAACTATTGATTTGTTTTACACTTCATGCAATCTAGAATCATCGAAATAAAGCATTCTGTCTCTGCAAAATTATGGTATAATATACTGACTGCATTGGGTTTAATGAATTTTCTTTATTGGTTATAATTTGCTTATTTCATTGGAAATTTATTTCGCTGTGAAAGAATAAATTTCCAATGAAATAAGTAAATTATTTAAAACAACTGTAGTATAATTGTGTATACTGATTTTTTTTTTTTGGAACCAGAGTCCATATGCCTCCAGAATTCTCAATATGCCTCCAAAAAAGATGAAGAACCATTGCTCTAGACATTACTATAAATGATTTTCATCCAAATGCTAACTGAGAAAGCGCTACTCACATAACATCCTAGCCCCAAATGGTTTGTGCACCTGAAACATGCTCTGAAAATATCTAAGAGAGTTATTTGCCTTCATTCTATTTAATAATTTGGCTAGCTGACTTGTTACAAAGGCTCAAAGAACATAGCTATAATCATGGGGATTTGGGCTTTCTGAAATTTTAAAACAGACTCAAAATTACAGTGTTGAGGTTGTCCAGAGGTTATATATAGCTACTACAAACTACTTCTGTTATAAAAGCAGCTGCTATGGAACAAAAGGTTAGGCAAAAGCTGTCAGGCAGATGATTACAGACTCAGGGCTCTAACAATTGAGGAAAACGCCATATCCTGCCACCAGAATATATACTTTCTTACAGTATAAACTGCTCAAGTTCAGACACTGCCTCAGACACACTTCCCCGCTCAATCAAAACGTCTCGATTGTAAGAACTGACATCTGGTTCTTGTGAATCACTCCTAAATAATGTCTTTAAAATTCCTATCCCACCTGCCCACCCCCCAAAATCCAGAGGGTTCTCTACAATTGAAATAGTGAAAAAATTGGAATTCCACTACATAAAGTACAAAATACATTATTTTCCGTCATCAAACTGTCTTCCTGCTAACTATATTTATGTATTTTTCTTTAAAAGTATGTAAGATACATATTCTTTCTTTCCCGATAGTGAAATTATATGTTTAATATTAGATATGTCACATTCCTGCAGGTATGGATTAATAAGTAACAATAAATATAATAAAATTCCCTCCAGTCATCATCCTTCCAAGTATGTCACAATACATTTTACATATACATCAAATGCCCACAAACACTGTAGACTGCATATATTCATGAAAAACAGCTTTTACCACAAATTGGCATGCCAGAAGAAAAGCAGGAAGAGAGTGTGACAAAGGTAGGTTATTCTTTCTAACACACCCTATATCACACTGCCTCTTCCTCTTAAACAGAATTTTTTTTTCCAGAAGCTGAATATAACCTTCCAAGACTTGAGTTTAAATGAGTTTAAATCACACTCTCTGATGTTCTTGAAATTTCTACCACTGTAAGTTATCAAGCATTCAAGTCAAGGCAACAGAGTCACACTTTGGTAACAAAAATGAGACATGTATCAGAATTCTCCTTACTGCAAGTCTGCCCCTCTCAAAAGTAATACTTGGGGGGCTTCCCCGGTGGCGCAGTGGTTGAGAGTCCGCCTGCCGAGGCAGGGGACACAGGTTCGTGCCCCGGTCCGGGAAGATCCCACATGCCGCGGAGCGGCTAGGCCTGTGAGCCATGGCCGCTGAGCCTGCGCGTCCAGAGCCTGTGCTCCGCAACGGGAAAGGCCACAGCAGTGAGAGGCCCGTGTACCGCAAAAAAAAAAAAAAAAAAGTAATACTTGCAAAGATCATCAAAATAAAGCTGTGGTGAACAAGTAAACACTTAGAGAAAACAAAGGGAAATGGTAGAGCCCTCTAGGATTTGTCTTCTTTCAAGAGAGACTGCCATGCAGTCTGTTATAAGCATTCACATATTAGAGGATAATAAAAAGAAACTTGATAGAGGTACCATCAAACACTTAAAAAGACTTTTTCAGAGGTTTTAGTCCAGAGCAGACATTCTACCACCTCCATGTGAACTAGAGGCACAAAATGAGCCCAACAGAGACTCCTCAAATGTCCCAAGAGCAGGTACTAGACACCAGCAATGGCCTGCTGGGGAACTTTGAAGAAGACTAGCAGGCCTGCCTCTAAAAGAAATACAATTCTCCAACAGCCCATGGTTTCACCACTAAAGTCACATGTGGGGTTATACTGCATAGACACTGGCTGCCTTCATATAGATAACCTAAGAGAGGTATAAATGAGTCAGACACAGCCCAGCCCCCAGGAGTTCATTTTTAGCTAGGATGGACAAATGTGTACTGTGTAGTAAATGCAAAAATAAAGCATACCCAAATGCCAAGGGAACAACTCACAGGAGGTAAATAATTCCAAGATCTATTAAGGTTTCAAAGAAGAGGGCACAATTAATGTGCACATTTTCCCCCAAGCTTTCTGTATTAAACATTGATTACTTTACAATCAAAGAAAATAGTATTAAACACACATCAAGTAATAACAACCCATTAGGTCTTGAATTAGGGTGGGTTAAAACATGGCTTTTTACAAGGAGATAGAACAAAAGAGGCGAAGACACAGGTCCTGGATGACTGCTTGTACAAAGTCAAGGTGTGTTCACAGCCCAAGTGCTGTGAAGAATGCAAATGGGAAAAGGGAGACAGGATAGGAAGATTAAACATAAAAATATATAAATCCCACCAGATGTTTAGGGACTTCCAGTACCTTGTAACTAGTTAGTCTATATCCCATAGGCAATGGGGATTAATCAAAGTTTACTGAGAGAGTATCGAAATCACCTATACTAGAAGGAAGAACATTATGGTAGCTGTAAATAGCAGGGATGGGAGGGAAAAGATGGAGAGAGAGATCCACTAGGTCATTATAGTAGAGCTTATCAGTTAGGAGGGTGCTGTAGTATTACAGCAGCGGCAGACCTATCTGTTCTTCATCTTCTTTCTTAACCCGTGCCACCTCTAGCAGTGGCAATGCACAGATACTGCAGCAGTAGAATCAGGAACCGGTGGATACGTGGAAGTGGGAGTGGAAGAGGAAGGGGTCCCAAATTACCCTATGGGTTCTAATCTAGATGAATGGAGACTAGATGTTAGATACAAATGGTTAAAAACAAAGTTGTTTAGAGGACAGCTCTGACATGTCCCCACAGCAGGAAGGCCTCAGGCAACATGTGATTATGAAGTACCTGGTGGCAGCTGGGAGGTGAGGGAAAGTTTTGGGTCTCTAGCCAGCTCTCCCACTCTCCCCTGGTTACCCAAAGGGTTTTTCTTGTGCCTGCCTCATTGGTGAGTAGCAGCATTTACCCATTTCTCAAGGATGCTCCACTTCCACAATGGGAGTCCACTTAGATCCGTTAAACTTCAAAACTGTTTCAGACAATGAAAGTTTTCAATCAAGAGTGAGGGATTAAAAAGGAAGAGAAGAAGAAAGATGGGAAAGGTGACTTTTCTGAGCAACTATCAAGTTTCAGGTACTTGTTAGGCCCTTTCAAATATGTTCTCTCTTGGGCTTCCCTGGTGGCGCAGTGGTTGAGAGTCCACCTGCCGATGCAGGGGACACAGGTTCGTGTCCCGGTCCGGGAAGATCCCACATGCCGCGGAGCGGCTGGGCCCGTGAGCCATGGCCGCTGAGCCTGCGCGTCCGGAACCTGTGCTCCGCAACGGGAGAGGCCACAACAGTGAGAGGCCCGTGTACCGCAAAAAAAAAAAAAAAAAAGTTCTCTCTTAATCTGCCATCTTATACACAGGGGCACTAAAGGTTTAAGATGTATCCGAGCTGTGTCCCAAGTCACAGAGCTAGCCCTTGGTAGAGTCTGGAAGCAGGCTAGGCTCACTCAGAAACCTGACTGCAATTTCAAACAAAAGGCACTCACAACATTCTTTTCATTTTGGTTTGATAACATTTGATTACTGAACTAAGTCAATTTCCTTGTTCTTTGATCCATTTGCAGTGTAATTAAAAATGTGATTACCAAATAGAAAAGGAAATGCTGAGGCTAAAAAAAATCTTATAATTGAAAATTTTCAGGCCAAACTGAGAAAATATAAAAGCAATTTCCACAGCACCTACCAGTGATTCCACCCTGGATCTTTAAGGCCTGAAGGTCTAATATCCATTGGCTATTAGTCTATTGGTCTATCATAGTACAGTCCTGATAACTTGCTTTGGGTTTTGCACCAAGCCCTGAGGTTCTATTACTGATCTTTAATTTCAATCTATCCTCATAGGTTTGCTCTATCCAAACAAAAGAATACTGTGAATTGATTTATGAATCAGAATTTTTGCATATGTGGTTTATACCACCTTGAACCAATTTTCTGTTAACAATGAGATGAGGAAAACATCTGGCTCAAAAATTGCTCAGCCAGGTGATATAATATCCTCTTCCCTCTTCCTTTTCCTCTTCTTTAAATAGAGGCCCATCCTTGTTTACAGGATGAGGGCAAGAGGTAAAATCCTTTCCAAAAAGGAAGTCGTGTGTGATATTGTTATTAAGGTATTGTGTAAAACTGTTACACAGGCTGTCTAAGGAAATTTATCAAAAAAGTAGCTAAGCTCTCACCTATGTGGATAGTCACCTGTGAGAAGTCTGATGGAGCACTGAGGGATAGTGGGAAATTAAAGGCTCCAGGGAGGTCCTTCTTTTAACTCACTCATGCTGCTAAGCCTGTGTCTCTGAACCAGTTAAATGGAAGTTACGTGCTCCTACCTGACAGGGATGTTCTAAAGCACAAACAAGCTGGTGGAGGAGGTTGAGAGAAAAAAGGAAGAATTTGCTGAATTTGCTCACTGAATATATATTTAGCACAGAACCCTAATATGAATGCATTACTCCCATCGCACAGCTGAGAACACTGCAACTCAAAGATTAATGTCAGGACAAACTCTTTGCTCAGATTTTTAAAAAAGGCAAAGCCAGGATTCACAATAAAATTCCTGGGACGTAAAATCCATGCTCTTCCCATTTTTCCATTATTCTATCTTGAGCATATGGCAGCACACGCATTATTAAGATGAGTTTATACATTATTTTTATAGTTTAGCGAATCTAAGAAATATATTCCTTTTTAGATTCGTCATTCATTAGTTTGCAAACCACTAGTAAAGAAAAATACTGCCAATAATATTATGAAAACCACCAATTGTAAGTTGCATCAGAATTTCACACATGTTCAAATGTGAATGAAATGAAACAAATATACAGCTTAGAATAAAGTACAGAAATAGAACGACCAAGTAGAACCATTTTTCCTTTTTCTTTTTTAATCCACCCACTGCCCCCCACCACCGACCCCCTGCCCCCGGCCCATTTTCCCCCCTTGGTGTCCATATGTTTGTTCTCTACATCTGTGTGTCTATTTCTGCCTTGTAAACCAGTTCATCTGTACCATTTTTCTAGATTCTACATAATATACGATATTTGTTTTTCTCTTTCTGGCTTACTTCACTCTGTATGACAGTCTCTAGGTCCATCCACATCTTTACAAATGACCCAATTTCATAGAACTATTTTTTTAATTACATCAAAAAGGTCACAAATTTGATTCTTTTAAGATTTGCCAAGTATTACAAAACTTTGATACTGATACAATTATTCAGTCAATAAATTACATATTTATTTAACTACTATGTGCTTAACACTGCCTCAACTCTCAAGACCATGTTATCAAAAACTAACAATCAAGTCACCAAACATGCTACCAGAAAATATCAATGTTAACAACAACAACAAAAATATCAATCAAGTAAGTGCTCTGGGTATGAGGACAGAAGACTGCAAAGGCAGGAGGCAACACAAAGCAGGGAGTAGTCAGTTCTTCCAGAGACAAGTCCTCAGTCTCTTCTGCAGAACACAAAGGCTGGTTAGTTGCAGTGGTTACCTCTTGTCTCTCTTTCAAATGACTGACTTCCAATGCAAAACTCCCAACTTTAATATGAAAACCAAATAAAGAAATCTAGAGTCGGAGTTATCTGTTTATCCTTCTTCATCTTTAAAAAGAAGACTTGTGGCCTTTCAGAGTGGCACAGAAGTCCTTGCAATGTGGCATGGCTTAATTGGAACCTGCCCCAGGCTGCCCTGGAGTCTTCCAGACTTTGCATGTCACCTCCTACACCTATCACGTTCCTGGTTTGGTTTTTGGGCTCCTGGAAAGGCTTTGGGATCGTCTTTTGGTTGACCCACACCCCAGCATTGTCACTGAGTCAGTCCTGTTGGAACAAGGTTCCCTGTTCTCTAGGAGTGTGCATGAACCCCCAGGGAAGCCCTGGAAACCACCTGATGTGCCCTGGGTAATCTGGCAAGGACATGGTGTACTTTTTTTTTTTTTTTTTTTGGCTGCACTGTGCAGCTTGCAAAACTTAGTTCCCCAACCAGGGACTGAACCCAGGCCACCGCAGTGAAAGCACTGAGTGCTAACCACTGGACCACCAGGGAAGTCCTGGACATGGTTTACTTCCTTTCAGATTTCTGTTTCATACCAGCTAGTGAACTTATTGTAGCCTGACAGATTTCGGGTAGAAACACAGTCATTCCTTCCTTAACACCAAAGCCAATTACCTGTCCTGTTAATTGATACAGCAAACTTTAAATTAATTAATATAAGAAGAAAATTCCTAACTACATTTTTTTTAATTGAAGTACAGTTGACTTACAATATTATATTAGTTTCAGGTATACAACATAGTGATTCAATATTTTGATAGATTACACACCAAAGTTATGATAAAATATTGGCTATATTTCCCGTGCTGTACATTACAACCTTGTGACTCACCTATTTTATAACTAATAGTTTGTTCCTCTTAATCCCCTTCACCTATTTTATCACCCCTCCCTCGACCCCCTCTCTCTTCTGGCAACCACTATTTTGTTCTCTGTATCTGTGAGCCTATTTCTGTTTCATTTTATTTGTTGTTTTGTTTTTTAGATGTTGTCATAAAAATGATAACATACAGTATTGGTGTTTCTCTGGCTGACTTATTTCACTTAGCATAACACCCTCCAGGTTCATCCATGTTGCTGCAAATGGCAAGATTTCATTTTTTTTTTAATCTAACTACCTTGTGATAGTTGCAAAATTCTCTCTTAACTATTCACTTCCTGAATTAATGTGAGGGTCACTAGATTGGCCCTAAAAGATCACTCATGGCACAATCTTGCAGCCTGTGGGAAAAAAACCACATTCACAGAAAGACAAACAAGATGAAAAGGCAGAGGGCTATGTACCAGATGAAGGAACAAGATAAAACCTCAGAAAAACAACTAAATGAAGTGAAGATAGGCAACCTTCCAGAAAAAGAATTCAGAATAATGATAGTGAAGATGATCCAGGACCTCAGAAAAAGAATGGAGGCAAAGATCGAGAATATGCAAGAAATGTTTAACAAAGACCTAGAAGAATTAAAGAACAAACAAACACAGATGAACAATACAATAACTGAAATGAAAACTACACTAGAAGGAATCAATAGCAGAATAACTGAGGAAGAAAAACGGATAAGTGACCTGGAAGACAGAATGGTGGAATTCACTACTGCGGAACAGGATAAAGAAAAAAGAAAGAAAAGAAATGAAGACAGCCTAAAAGAACTCTAGGGACAACATTAAACGCAACAACATTCGCATTGTAGGGGTCCCAGAAAGAGAAGAGAGAGAGAAAGGACCAGACAAAATATATGAAGAGATTATAGTCAAAAACTTCCCTAACATGGGAAAGGAAATAGCCACCCAAGTCCAGGAAGCGCAGTGAGTCCCATACAGGATAAACCCAAGGATAAACCCAAGGAGAAATCAAAAGCTAAGAGAATTCAGCACCACCAAACCAGCTCAACAACAAATGCTAAAGGAACTTCTCTAAGTGGGAATCACAAGAGAAGAAAAGGATCTACAAAAACAAACCCAAAACAATTAAGAAAATGGTCATAGGAACATACATATCAATAATTACCTTAAACATGAATGGATTAAATGCTCCAACCAAAAGACACAGGCTTGCTGAATGGATACAAAAACAAGACCCATATATATGCTGTCTACAAGTGACCCACTTCAGACCAAGGGACACATACAGACTGAAAGTGAGGGGTTGGAAAAAGATTTTCCATGCAAATGGAAATCAAAAGAAAGCTGGAGTAGCTATACTCATATCAGATAAAATAGACTTTAAAATAAAGAAGGTTATAAGAGACAAGGAAGGATACTACATAATGATCAAGGGATCAATCCAAGAAGAAGATATAACAATTATAAATATTTATGCACCCAACATAGGAGCACCTCAATACATAAGGCAACTGCTAACAGCTATAAAAGAGGAAATCGACAGCAGCACAATAATAGTGGGGGACTTTAACACCTCACTTACACCAATGGACAGATGATCCTAAATGAAAATAAATAAGGACACAGAAGCTTTCAATGACACAATAGATCAGATAGATTTAATTGATATTTATAGGACATTCCATCCAAAAACAGCAGATTACACTTTCTTCTCAAGTGCACACACAACATGCTCCAGGATAGATCACATCTTGGGTCACAAATCAAGCCTCTGTAAATTTAAGAAAATTGAAATCATATCAAACATCTTTTCTGAGGACAACGCTACGAGATTAGAAATGAATGACAGGGAAAAAAACATAAAAAACACAAATACATGGATGCTAAACAATACGTTACTAAATAACCAAGAGATCACTGGAGAAATCAAAGAGGAAATCAAAAAATACCTAGAGACAAATGACAATGAAAACACGATGATCCAAAACCTATGGGATGCAGCAAAAGCAGTTCTAAGAGGGAAGTTTATAGCTATACAAGCCTACCTCAAGAAACAAGAAAAATCTCAAATAAACAATCTAACCTTACACCTAAAGGAACTAGAGAAAGAAGAACAAACAAATCCCAAAGTTAGCAGAAGGAAAGAAATCATAAAGATCACAGCAGAAATAAATGAAATAGAGACAAAGAAAACAATAGCAAAGATCAATAAAACGAAAAGCTGGTCCTTTGAGAAAATAAACAAAATTGATAAACCATTAGCCAGACTCATCAAGAAAAAGAGGGAGAGGACTCAAATCAATAAAATTAGAAATGAAAAAGGAGAAGTTACAGCAGACATGCAAAAATACAAAGCATCCTAAGAGACTACTACAAGCAACTGTATACCAATAAAATGGACAACCTGGAAGATATGGACAAATTCTTAGAAAGGTATAACCTTCCAAGACTTAACCAGGAAGAAACAGAAAAGATGAACAGACCAATCACAAGTAATGAAATTGAAACTGTGATTAAAAATCTTCCAACAAACAGAAGTCCAGGACGAGGTGGCTTCACAGGTGAATTCTATCAAACACTTAGAGAAGAGCTAACACCCATCCTTCTCAAACTCTTCCAAAAAACTGCAGAGGAAGGAACACTTCCAAACTCATTCTATAAGGCCACCATCACCCTGATGCCAAAACCAGACAAAGATACTACAGAAAAAGAAAATTACAGACCAATATCACTGATGAATATAGATGCAAAAATCCTCAACAAAATACTACCAAACAGAATCCAACAACACATTAAAAGGATCATACACCATGATCAAGTGGGGGTTTATCCCAGGAATGCAAGGATTCTTCAATATTTGCAAATCAATCAATGTGATACACCATATTAACAAACTGAAGAATAAAAACCATATGATCATCTCAATAGATGCAGAAAAAGCTTTTGACAAAATTCAACACCCATTTATGATAAAAACTCTGCATAAAGTGGGCATAGAGGGAAGCTACCTCAACATAATAAAGGTCATATATGACAAATCGCAGCAATCTTCCTTCTCAAAGGTGAAAAACTGAAAGCATTTCCTCTAAGATCAGGAACGAGACAAGGATGTCCACTCTCACCACTATTATTCAACATACTTTTGGAAGTCCTAGCCATCGCAATCAGTGAAGAAAAAGAAATAAAAGGAATAAAAATTGGAAAAGAAGTAAAACTGTCACTGTTTACAGATGACATGATACTATACATACAGAATCCTAAGAATGCCACCAGAAAACTACTAGAGGTAATCAATGAATTTGGTAAAGTTGCAGGATACAAAATTAATGCACAGAAATCTCTTGCATTCCTATAAACTAATGATGAAAAATCTGAAAGAGACATTATGGAAACACTCCCATTTACCATTGCAACAAAAAGAATAACATACCTAGGAATAAACCTACCTAGGGAGACAAAAGACCTGTATGCAGAAAACTATAAGACACGGATGAAAGAAATTAAAGATGATACAAACAGATGGAGAGATATACCATGTTCTTGGGTTGGAAGAATCAATATTGTGAAAATGACTATACTACCCAAAGTAACCTACAGATTCAATGCAATCCCTATCAAATTACCAATGGCATTTTTTTACAGAATTAGAACAAATCATCTTAAGGTTTGTATGGAGAAACAAAAGACCCCGAATAGCCAAAGCAGTCTTGAGAATGAAAAACGGAGCTGGAGGAATCAGACTCCCTGACTTCAGACTATACTGCAAAGCTACAGTGATCAAGACAATATGGTACTGGCACAAAAACAGAAACATAGATCAATGGAACAGGAAAGAAAGCCCAGAGATAAACCCACGCACCTATAGTCAACTAATCTATGACAAAGGAGGCAAAGATATACAATGGAGAAAAGACAGTCTCTTCAATAAGTGATGCTGGGAAAACTGGACAGCTACATGTAAAAGAATGAAATTAGAACACTCCCTAACACCATACACAAAAATAAACTCAAAATAGATTCAAGACCTAAATGTAAGACCAGACAGTATAAAACTCTTAGAGGAAAACATAGGAAGAACACTCTTTGACATAAATCACAGCAAGATCTTTTTGGATCCACCTCCTAGAGTAATGGAAATAAAAACAAAAATAAAAAAATGGGACCTAATGAAACTTCAAAGCTTTTGCACAGCAAAGGAAACCATAAACAAGATGAAAAGACAGCCCTCAGAATTGGAGAAAACATTTGCAAACAAATCAACAGACAAATGATTAATCTCCAAAACATATAAACAGCTCATGCAGCTCAATATTAAAGAAACAAACAACCCAATCCAAAAATGGGCAGAAGACCTAAACAGACATTTTTCCAAAGAAGATATACAGATGGCCAAGAAGCACATGAAAAGCTGCTCAGCATCACTAATTATTAGAGAAAATGCAAATCAAAACTCCAATGAGGTATCACCTCACACCAGTTAGAATGGGCATCATCAGAAAATCTACAAACAACAGATACTGGAGAGGTTGTGGAGAAAAGGGAACCCTCTTACACTGTTGGTGGGAATGTAAATTGATACAGCCACTATGGAGAACACTATGGAGTTTCCTTAAAAAACTAAAAATAGAATTACCATATGATCCAGCAATCCCACTACTGGGCATATACCCAGAGAAAACCATAATTTAAAAAGACACATGCACCCCAATGTTCATTGCAGCATTATTTACAATAGACAGGTCATGGAAGCAACCTACATGCCCATCGACAGATGAATGGATAAAGATGTGGTACATATATACGATGGAATATTACTCAACCTTAAAAAGGAAATAAATTGGGTCATTTGTTGAGATGTGGATGGATCTAGAGACTGTCATACAGAGTGAAGTAAGTCAGAAAGAGAAAAACAAATATCGTATATTAACGCATGTATGTGGAACCTAGAAAAATGGTACAGATGAACCGGTTTGCAGGGCAGAAGTTGAGACACAGATGTAGAGAACAAGCATATGGACACCAAGGGGGGAAAACCCCGGTGGGGTGGGGATGAAAAAGAAAAAAAAGATCACTCATGGCATAATTATTGCCAGTTCATTGGTTTATTTTTCTGTGAGACTATGTTCATTGGATACTCATCAGTTTATTCATTCGGCAAATACTTTTGCCATGCACTTACTAGTGCCAGGCACTGTAGTAGTTGATGGTAATAAATTGCTAAATAAGAATGAAATAAGCAACTTACAAAAAGCTAGTGGGCGCAAATTGTTAGATTCCCCCAGCTGAAAAAAAAAATGCATTTATTAAATGCCAATTATATGCTGCTCTGTGCTATTTTACTCCTTCTCAATTAATCCTCATTTCTTTGCCTCTGTTTGACAAATGAGGAAACTGAAAGATTAGTTAGAAAGAGTAAGGAATTTATAAGAGAGAGAACCAGAAGGGTTCACATTTGAACCCATGTCTCCTGACTTTAAATCAATCATACAGTCTTTTTATACTAAGGCATATTGCTCATGGCTTCTGTCAAAAGGAATATCATGGTGCAGTTAGAAGTTCCAATCTCAAGCAGATTTGTGTTGTGTCAGTTTGAGCACTGTTGTGTCATTAATGGAAACCTGGAGCACAAGTTACTAGCAGCTGAGCATAGCACCAGAGCTATAGTACTCTGAACACTATTATGTCTTACAATTAAATAGACAAGACGCCCTCACATTTATTTTCATTGGAAAGAGAAATACCATGGTCCCATATTTCATCATACAAGTGCTGTACACATTCCCTCTGTAGTGAGCAAGTCTTATTCTTTCCAGGGAAAAGTTAAGCTACTAATATTTCTCAGCCTTTGTATGTGTTAAAGTTATAATAGAGTCATTGGAATCTTATTATAATGAATTCTAGGTTCATAACAAAGGATTGTTCCAAAGGTGACTTACTCTTACTGTGAGATAATACTTGCTGCCAATAACTAAATCCCCCGGATCAGTCAGCTACGTAGCAAGCATTTGCCCTACTTGCTTACTCTCCTTTTCTCTCTGTACCCTGTCCCACTATAAGAGGGATTTGAGGCTGTTTTTTCCAGGCATTTTAGTTAAATGTGTACCATTAAGACACATACTTGCCAAGCATTTTAAAGAGTGAAAGCCTTTATTTCTCACAAGGAAGTTCTAGGCATTAACTTAGATCTCCCTTGGACATTCTAAAGAAAGGCTGAATTACTGAAGTATGAACAACACTTCAACATGTGATAATTTCACCAATAACATGTTCCCATAGAATATGTTTGGTCTCTATTCTAACTCTCATCCTGTTATACTGAAGTTATTTCTGGTAACTCCCCCTTCCCCCCCACTCCCAACACACACACACACACACACGCGTGCACACACACACACACACACACACGCAACACACACAAAGACTCTATAAGATTATATGGTCCTTGAGGGCAAAAAGTTCTAACCATCTCTATACTTTCAATATAATGTCTGGACACAGTCACTCATTAGTATTTATTGACTGAATATGCCGAAGTACCCATGTCAAAGCCACTGGTCTGGCTAAGGACACAAAAGCCTCAAAAGAGTCCTGCTTCCCCACAGATGAGGATGGATCGGTCAGTGCAAACCCTGAGAACAGCATAATTGAGAAATGCAGTAGACCTGGATCCCTGCTAGAACAGTTTCTTGGCTGAGAAGATAAATGCTGTGGTGAGAATAAGCTATTCTACTGAATCAATCATTGTTAATACAACCCTATATCACCTGTGAAGCAGTGTCAACGATGCATTCTGAAATACGAAGGAAAAATAACCATTTTCACTCTGTTCTGCCACCTCCCCTTTCCTAAAGAAACCAGAATCACTATCATACTAGAATTGACTCATTTGTCAACAGTCTCAATCTGTCTTTATCTTACTGAGCAACAGGATACGTAAGAAAAACACATCAAGAGAAGAGCACAAAGCCTGTAATTCCCCCACAGCACTCAACTACCACTGGCTTCACTAATCAACAACTATAATTAAGCCTAATTATAAATTACAAGTATCTAATTTTAGAAGACCTTTGCTTTATAAAGCCTAGACATTAGAGATGTTGTTAACTTAGCTATTGCAAATTATTCCCGAGCCAGAAACATCCTTCATGCATTCTTGCCTCATGGATCTGGCCTAGAAACACTACACGAGTCAGGATCCTTTCCTCAGGTCTATAGGGATCCTGGGCAGCCATCCATCTGGTATTCAGAGTTGAGCATCTCTGAGAAGGTAACTGTATGCTACCCACCCAAATCTCTCTTCTACTTATAACTGTAACATCCCCAGGGGTTTCAGATTTTCTTTTACTTGTTCCCCTGTGGTCTTGGTGTGATTTTTGATGTGAATAGTCTCAGGAAATGTGGTAAATCCAAGCTCTGTCAGTTTAACAAAAACCTGAGGGACAGCCCTGAAATGGGAAAAGCGTCAGGGAAAAGGAAGAAACAAGTCCACTACAGAATATGTACAAGCGCATGACAGAGTACTTAAGTCCCTTACTGCCAGCTCTGAAGCACCATCATTTATGTTTTGGTTGGGTTTTGAACATCTCCAACTAGAATTAAGATGCCCAAAGTATTATCTTTGCCAGGTATAAGGACTGGTGGGGAAAAAAAACAGAAGGAGAAACAACTGCAGTCGTTCTGGATGTGACAGCCCAGCGAAGTCCTGCCGAATTTTCTGATTTAGAAAACGAAGGGCTGCATGGCACATGGGGACCTCTGTGCTCCCTCCAGCCCCGACACGATTGGTCTAGGGTACATCATGTCGTGACCTTCCCTGACAGTGTGACGGATCACACTTCCCACATTGGCAGGTTATACAGATACGATGGTGACAGCTACCAACTGATTCAAGGCACAGTGTCCCCAAATCCCTGACCTCTAGAGATACTAGATGGCTAAGAGTGGCGAGCAGCAAGCTAAATAAGGGGGCAGGTGTTTTGCCCCTTTTACAGGAAACTGCAAATCATTAAGGGGAGCCACAGGATAGCAGCTTTAGCCATTAGTGTTCCTAACTCTTTTTCCTGGAACACAGGTGGTGGTGGTGACACTTAGCCATTCCTGACAATCCCAGGATGCTGAACATGCCTCAAAGACAATGGCCAGTACGTCTGGTCTTCCTGTTGAGAGAAAGCGGGCACAGCAGGGACTTGCTTTGGAAAAGGAAGCTGGTATTAGGGGTTTATCTTACTGTTTAGAGTCGACTTTATCTCAAAGGATAGCAGCCGCATGTATCACGTGACAGTGCTTTGATCATGACCTCTCTCCTAAAGGCGGTCCATCACAGCATCTGCCATGCCCACTACCCTGCCCACAATCCCTAGAAAAGAAGTAACTAATCCTAGACAGCCACTCTCTACAGCATCCATGTCCAGCCGGAACGAGCTAATGACTCACCTAGCGATCAGTGTTAAAAACAATGCCTTCAGGAGATCTGGTTTCCAGAACCGATGTTAATGCTAATTATCTCTGTGACTTTGTGCGTGGTACCTTTTCTATGCCTCAGTTTCCTCACCGTATAAAGAAAAGGTTAGTTAGATCACAGGGGGCCTCGGATCCCTTCTACCTTTAGTCCTTCTGTGATAATGACATAAATCATCTAAGTAGTACCTTTTTTTTGGCCACGCTTCAAGGTTTGCGGGATCTTAGTTCCCCGACCAGGGATCGAACCTGGGCCCCTGCAGTGAAAGCACCAAGTCCTAACCACTGGACCACCAGGGAATTCCCAGTAGTACCATTTATTATGCTTGCTTACTGTGTGCCACGCACCCTACTAAGTGCTTTTCATACATCCTCTACTTTAATCCTTCCAACAATAAGTGATGACAATTTTATCCCCACTTTACAGGTAAAACAAAACAAAGACTCAAAGACAGGATTTACAAAGGGTTCTATCCTGCTTATACCTTTTCATGTCTTTTTAGTCAAAAGGTGTGCTTTATTTAAAAATCACACAATTTCACAGTGGGCAAACCCCCCAAAATTCACATAAAACTAGATTAAAAATAAAATGAAATAGACTTTTTACAACCGCTCTATTTTATCAATTGATGGCTTTGCTTTTTACTCTGCTTTTTAAACTGCCAAATCGAGTGAACAGATTCATTATTTTCAACACAATATTGCATAAATCCGGATGATTCCTCTGACAAGCCTCTGAGGAGATGTAGGACCGTAGTACTCTGGTACTCAAATCAAAAGCAGCCTTAAGAAAATGATTCTTCTAGATCTGGGGCCTCGCATTAAAAATGCCTTCACCAGGAGTGACTGCAGAGCCAAATGTGTTCCATCCACATGTCATTTCCATTAAGCATTAATATGAAGAGGCAACATTCTTACCAGTTACCAAAATGAGGTGAACTTTTAGCTTTAATGTGATTGCCACCTGCTGGCCAAAAGACAAAAATCTTCCCTCTGCAGCACAGGAAGCTTGGAAGCACAGAAGGACAAATGGAAACAAATGAATTCTTTATCATCAGCAAAGCAAGTTTGGGTGACATCAGGTTAATTTCTAAAGCAGAAGGGAAATAGTATTTAATGTGTCTATTTTTTCCCAGGTACTGCGTTAGGTACTTCATATATACCATTACTTTTTTTTTTTTTTTTTGCGGTACGCGGGCCTCTCACTGTTGTGGCCTCTCCCGTTGTGGAGCACAGGCTCCGGACGCGCAGGCTCAGCGGCCATGGCTCACGGGCCCAGCCGCTCCGCGGCATGTGGGATCATCCCGGACCGGGGCACGAACCCGTGTCCCCTGCATCGGCAGGCAGACTCTCAACCACTGCGCCACCAGGGAGGCCTACCATTACATTTAATCAGCCCCAAACAATGTGACTGGCCTAAATATCAGTAACACCATTTTAACTGGCTTCAGACTCCACAACCAAGAAGTGGCCACGAATTCAAAACCAGGTCTCACCCAGACCTGGTTCATCATCATCAGTGCATACTCTTTCCATTTACTCCATTATTCTTCTCAACCATGGTATGTCCGAGTAAGCTTACACTGCACAGAAGAGACTGCGGGATTGAGGCTTAGGAGCAGAGCTACAACTCACCGAGGAGAGTCACAAAGCCTTCCTGGTAGTTCACAAGTGACGCAGAGACAAGCCAGATAAATACTTCATAAATTTGGCAAGAAGAGCATCAATGATTAGTCAAAATAGGGGAAAATGAGAATACCATGACAGCCATCAATAAAAGCAATTTCAGGGGTTCAGAAAAAAATAATACATTTTACATTAAAATTTCAAACATTCAGCCCTTCAGCAAAAAAGTCTGAAAAAAGGAGGGTTGGGTATTTGTCTTTGGTCCATTTAGGAAACGCTCACCTGCGCACCCATCTCTTCATGGCCACCAGTGTACTGGGTCCCCGTGTGGCACAGACACAGCCCAGCTCCTGGCCTCAAGGAGCCCACAATCTAGTTGGCCAGATACCAATATAAAAGCAAAAGCTTCAGTACTCAAAGCCCCTTTCTCATCCACCATCTTCTTTTGTCTCTGAGAGGCACTACCACTGAAAAGAACAATGGCTAGTGTTTGAGTGATAACTCTGTACCGGACACTGTTCTAAGTTAGTTAATATATGTAAAGTGCTTAATCTTCATATAATGGTATGAGATAACTGGTCTCTTTAATCTCCCTTTTATCCATCATGCAAGGGTAAACAATTTGCCTAAAACCACACAGATCTCTTAAGTGATTAAGCTGGTGGTGTTCAAACCCACGCACTTTGCTCCACAGTTCAGATATTTAAAGACCAGGCTGTGCAGCCTCTAAGAGAAGTATGATTGTCCTCATTTCAAAGAAGCGCAGGAACAGAAAGGTCAGTTAACTTATCAGATGTTGCACAGTCAAGTAGCCAGAAGTGGAACTTGCTCTCTAACCAGTAGTCCAGTTCTCAACTACTACCATCATGTTGCTTCTGAAAATAACAATGATGATACAACATCAAGCATACAGAATACAACAAGCATAAAGAATATTCATCCGTGTCACCTGAGGAAGTTCAAGGTCAGGTTATTGGGAACAGAACCTGTAGCAGCGATGACTACAGAGCGGGCGTATTCCAAGTGAGGCTGCTTAGAGGCTCTGAGTTACTTCCAGACCCATCCATCTGTGAACTAACTCCTCTTCTGTCTTGGATGCCCAGCCTCCAAGAGAGGCCTGACACAAAGTAACAATCCTGTAGGTGAGGAGAGTGACTAACTAGACATCTCAGCCTCTATGCTCTGAAGAAGCATGTGAACTCCCATTTACAGGATGTACATGGTTTATCAAATTAGAATGATCATCAATTTCTGGGGCAAATTCAAAGGGCTGTTTTACATTCTGGAGTCAATTGGAAAGATACACGAGTCACAGTCCACTCCATACATCCCATGGAATTAACACCCACACAAAATCATTATCCTCAGATGAAGTTTTACCTAGAAGTTTTAGGAGGAATCACCATTATTATTTAATAAGCACATCTCACATTCATCTAAAACAGCCATAATTGGAAAATATAACTAGTATTTACCACTAATCAAACAAAATATTGACACTAAGGTAGTGGGAATAATGAGATAGACAGATCTGGAAATGACCCTGTCCAGAATGAGAAAGACACAAAATCATGGCTAATGGTCACCCATGAATAGACCTAAAAAATTTTGACAAATTTTTTTTCTTTGATTCTTTTTACTCCATTTCTCAGGACATTAATACTTGTATGGCTCCATGTTTTCCTTTTTCTTTCTTTTTTTTTTTTTTTTAAACCAGAGCATGATGTGTTTGTTTTCCTTTATTAGGACTATGAAAAGAAGACAAAGAAAAATGCAAGTGGAGAAGGGAAAAGCATACACTGGGAAATGTAGGTGACTCCACAGAGAATTTTACAAGTGAGTTATAATTTTCATTGTTCTAAAATTTTTCTTTTTGTTATGGTACGTGGGCCTCTCACTGTTGTGGCCTCTCCTGTTGCGGAGCACAGGCTCTGGACATGCAGGCTCAGCAGCCATGGCTCACGGGCCCAGCTGCTCCGCAACATGTGGGATCTTCCCGGACCGGGGCACGAACCCGTGTCCCCTGCATCGGCAGGCGGACTCTGAACCATTGCGCCACCAGAGAAGCCCTAAAATATTTTATAATCATTGCCAGTAGCTTAAAGACTTAAAGACAGATACATTGTGCTCTGTCCCTGAGCTAAATAAACTGTATTTGCTCTAATATCACATTTCAAGAAAAATGTGTATCTAGAGAGGATTGGGATGGTATGAAATTCCCAAAATAGATCATACGAGAAAATGTGGAAGGAAATAGGGATGCTTGTCCTCAGAAGGACAAAAACATCCAGAAATAGCAGTCATTACGCTGTACACCTTAAACTTCCACAATGCTATACATCAATTATATCTCAATTAAACAAAAAAATAATAATGGCATTTACCAAATGTGTATTATACACCAGGCATTGTGCTAAATAATTTATGTGCATTATCATTTAATTTATCATTATCATTTAATCTTTACAACCACCATTTGAGGTAAGTAATATTATATTTTACAAAGAAACCAAAGACTGGAAATACTCACCCAAGATTATTAGTTGACAATGGGGAAGGTAAAACCATTCTGCAGGTCTGCCTTACATTTAAAGCCTAACACCTTATTCAGTCTGCTACAATGGCCTCAGTGTAAGAGACTACAGCCCAGCCTCTATTGTAGAGGCTGGGGTTCTGGCAGCGGTTGGCTGCCACCACCTGAGAATATGATTTTAGGTAAAATATCATCTCAGTGCATCACTCTTCTGTCATCTGCAAAGCAAGAGTTGGGATGACCACTGAATTTTCTTATAGCTCAAATTACATAACTCCAAATATTTGAAAGTTTATTGAACAGAGAATGAATTTTGTGTTGCTCTAGATGACAGAACTAGAATGAATGTGATTACTGAGAGACCGTCTATAATATATGGATTTTTATGGCACTGCTCAAGAATAAAACGGAGATTTACAGAATAAGAATATGTGAATGAAAACATAGATCTCAAACTCACTCGTTCAATGTTGAATACATCTACATTTTAGCTGTGTTTTGATATACTACTACTAATGGTGGAGTAGGGCCAAAAGTAGACTCAGAATTCAACTTTCATAATAAAATAAAATTCTAAAATTATACTCTGTGTACCTTCGGTTCTTTCCCCCGCCCCCATATTCAAGACAGTGTCCTTCAAAAGAACTAGTAAAATTCTGAGTCCCCTAAACACTAAAATAATTTTAGTGATTTCAAACAGTTTACACTATAATTTGACAGTGCTAATGAAAAATGTTCTAAAACCTCCATAACCAACAAAAAATGTCATGGTAACAATATTAGAATAATCCATTTGCAAATATAAAAGTTTTAAATGGCAAATTGTTTTTCTGTCAAACTAAGATTATGATTTTAAAAAGTTAAAGACACTGATAGAAAATCCATGTTGTAGCCATTCTACTCTAAATTTAAATCATCACTTCTGTAGAGATGACACGCAGTCTTGATTTCTAGTCTCAATTTCTCTCCATTTTAATATGCCAGTCTTGCATTCTGTCTACTGCTGGATATCTCTCTCTTTGGGGCATCCCTTCAACATCTTAACTCCATGTGCCAATGCTATCAGTCTGTGAAGATTACAGAAAGGTATCTCAAAGGACTTTGCAAAATGACAGCAACAAGAAGTCTGCTGATCCAAAGTAACCTCAGGACAGCAGGACCCTGCCAGTGGGACAAATTTATAATCCTATTAACATATCTAAAGAATGATCAAAGGAGTGAGAGAGGAGAGGCTTGAGCAAAGCAGGTGGAGCCGACAGATGCATAGGAAATGGCAGTTTCTATCCAAATGATATTCAGGGGGCCTAGAGCCTCAGCAGCTGACCGTGGAGGTCGGCTAGACCTCATCACACAGAGAGACATCCCGAGCCTAATGCTTCTAGCACCCCTTGTTTTTGCTGACGAACCTTTTCGAATGGCTTCACATGTTGGTCTGCCCAGGAGATACTGTGTTAATCAGACTTTCAAGAATTTCCTATTTCTGTGTCACTGATCCCTAATAACATGCCAGTTAAATGGTTTCTGAGTTGACTTTACAGAGGATGAATTGATCATGTCTACTGAAAACTCCAGTTCCTGTAACAAGTCAAATGTAATACACAAGAAGAAAAATATACTCAATTGAAATGTGTTCACAAGTGAACCAGGAGACATACAAGAATATCCGTAGACATTATTTGTATGGGTAAAAATTGAAAACAGCCCTAACTTCTATTTACAGTAGAGTGGATAAATGATGTTTCTCCATAAAATGGAACACTGTACATCAATGAAAATGAATAAACTACACTTATTTGAACAATGTGGATGAATCTGGTGAGCATAAATTATAAGCAAAAAAAAAAAGCTAGGCAGTACAGAATACATATTGCATCTTTACATTCATAGAAAGTTCAGAAGAAAAGGTAAAACTGTACCATGGTTTTAAGGATGTGTGCTTAGATGGCAGTTCTACCCCAAAAAAAGCAATGAATTGGTTATCATATAAGTTTAGCAAGTAGCGGGTGGTGAGTGAGAAGGAAAGGGCTCAGGGTTTCTGGGGGCCGGCAGTATCCTATTTATTAACCGCGGTAGTGGTTACTTGAATGTTTGCATTGTGATAAATCACAGAGGAATAGATTCTTGTTTTGTATATTTTTCTGGGTCACGGACATGCATATCTTCAACTTAGATAATGTCAAACAAACAGTTCACCAAAGGTCTTCTACCTCTACCTTCCCTCAGCAGTATAGGTGAGTTCCCACTGTTCCACACTATTGTCAACACTTGGCATGGTCAGTCATCTGGACTCTGCTAGGTGAAAAAAACTTTTAAAATCATAGAGTTGAGTTTTATCAAATATAGACAATCAAATAATATTTCTCCTTTTTTCTGTTAATGTAGTAAGTTATAATGATTGACTGTCTTTAAATGGTAAACCAATGTTACATCTCTAGAGTAAGCCCAACTCGACTGTTACACATTATCCTTTTCATATGTTGCCAGACTTGGTGTGTTAGCAATTTTGTCAAGGACGTTTGTATCGAGTGTCATAAATCAGATAAGAATGTATGCGGTGGTGGGTAGAAGAACGTCCTCCTCCTAAAAAGCCTGTGTCCTAATCCTTGGAATCTGGGAATATGTTACATTACACGGCAAAGGGAAATTAAGGCTGCAGATGGAATTAAACTTGCTAATCAGCTGCCCTTCAAATACGGAGAATATCCTTGATTATCTAGGTAGGCCCACTGGAGCCACAAAGGTCCTTAACAGTGGAAGAAGGAGGCATAAGAGGAGGTCAGAATGACACAGTGGATAACGATTCTATTGCTGTTGTTGACTGGCTTTGGAGCAGCAGGAACAGGGCCAAGAGCTAAGGAATGCTGACAGCCTCTAGAAGCTGGAAAAGACAGTTTCTCCCCTAGAGCTCGGGAAAGCAATGTAGCCACTAACACATTGATTGTAAGCTAGTGAGACCTGTAATGGATTTCTAACCTACAGAACTGTAAGATAATAAATCTGTATTGTTTTAAGCCACTAAACTCATTGTAATTAGTTACAGTCACAGTCGAAAACTATCACATGTGCTTAGGTGGCAATTCTACAAAGAAAAGCAAAGAAATTATCATATCAATTTCTTGTAATAAACTTCTCAGCATTTGATATCAAGGTAATTCTGATCTAATAAAAAATGTCAAGTGTTCCCTCCTTTTCTACTGTCTCAAGAGTTAAGAAAAAAAATTACACGAGAATTTTTCTAAGTGTTTTGTAGAATTCATCAATGAAGCTATCTGGGCTAAAGGTATACTTTGTGTAAAGGTTTTAGTAGCAAATTCAACTTATTTAATAATTATAGGATGATGACAATATCCTATTTCTTTTGTGAAGTTACATTTACTAGGAATATGTTAATTTCAACTAAATTTTCAAATTTGTATAATTTTCAATTTGTATAATGTTATTCATGGTATCCCCTTATATTTATAATACCTTTAAGATTTATAGTTATGTCATGTTTTCTTTGATACTGATTACTTGTGCCTTCTCTTTTCTTAATCTTAGACTCACCAAGAGGTTATCCATTTCATTTGTCCTTTAAAGAATCTGCTTTAGGATATATGATTGTCCTTTATTGTATTTTTATATTTTATGTCATTAATTTCTGTTATCCTCTTTTTTCTTCTATGCTTTTAGGCTAAAGTTGCTAGTCTTTTTCCAGTATCTCACATGGGATGCTTAGCTCATTGAAATTCAGACTTTCTTCTATTCTAACATATGCATACCAAGCCATACGTTGCCTTCTAAACAGGCCTTAGGTTTAACTGCATCTCACAAATAGTAATATGCAGTATTTTTATTATTATTCAGTACAAAGTATTACCTGATTTTAGATTAGATCCAAGAATTAATTAGAAGTGTATTTATTTCCAACCATAGGGATTTTTCTAGTTTTTTTTTGAATTTTATTTTTTTTATACAGCAGGTTCTTATTAGTCATCTATTTTATACCCATCAGTGCATACATGTCAATCCCAATCTCCCAATTCATCACACCACCACCACCACCTGCTGCTCCTTTCCCCCCTTGTGTCCATACGTTTGTTCTCTACATCTGTGTCTCAATTTCTGCCCTGCAAACCGGTTCATCTGTACCAGTTTTCTAGGTTCCACATACATGCATTAATATGTGATATTTTTCTCTTTCTGACTTACTTCACTCTGTATGACAGTCTCTAGATTCATCCACATCTCTACAAATGACCCAATTTCGTTCCTTTTTATGGCTGAGTAACATTCCATTGTATATATGTACCACAACTTCTTTACCCATTTGTCTGTCGATGGGCATTTAGGTTACTTCCATGACCTGGCTATTGTAAATAGTGCTGCAATGAACACTGGGGTGCATGTATCTTTTTGAATTGTGGTTTTCTCTGGGTATATGCCCAGTAGTGGGATTGCTAGATCATATGGTAATTCTATTTTTAGTTTTTTAAGGAACCCCCATACTGTTCTCCATAGTGGCTATATCAATTTATATTCCCACCAACAGTGTAGGAGGATACCCTTTTTTGTTGTTAATTTCTAGCTTATTTGAATCGTGATCAGAGAACTTACTCTGTAGGATTTCAATCCTTTGAAATCTGTTGAAACGTCTCCTTTATCCAGTATATAGTCGGTTTTAACAAATGTCGTGCATATGCTGAGAAGAAGGTGTATGCTGCTGTTGCTGGGCACCATATATGCTTGTTCAGGCAGGGTTGCTAATCATGCTGTTCAAAGTCTCTACACTCTTCCTTGGTTTTCTGGTTTGTTTTTTGTTTTTTCTCTCTCTACTTATTCTATTAGTTACCCAGAGAGATACGTTAAATTCTCCCACAATGGTTGTAGATTTGTGCATTTCTCCTTGTAACCCTGTAAATTTTACATGGTAGTTATCCCTTATTGCAAATTAATGAACTGGCATTCTGATCTTTACTTCAGTCTTCCATGAGTGTCATTTAGAATAAATTAGGCTCTGAAAGTACAATGGCCTCTAAGTACCCCCAAGGAATGGTCTCTGAATCAGAGGTCCTCAAACTTTGTACCCTGGAACCCCTCTGTCAGTATGATGAAATCTCTGGATACTGTCTCAGAATAATCTTTTTAAATACATAAAATAAACAGGATAACAAATGAAATCAATCCCTTTAAAAGATCATTATCAAAATGTTAAAAACAATTGTGATATTGTAACAATTGTTTCTTTACCAGTACATTCAATAACAAGATCTAATGATGGTTCTTAAAATCTCCGTAATTTAAAAGTAATGATAAGCACAAAAAGCTTTAAGATATTTGCAATAGTTATGTGATATGAAAATACCTGCCATAACTACTGGTGACAAAATAACAGGTTCTACTAACACTACTATAATTTATTACTTCCATTCTTAATTAAAAGAATCATTCGGACTTCCCTGGTGGCACAGTGGTTAAGAATCCGCCTGCCAATTCAGGAGACACGGGTTCGAGCCCTGGTCCGGGAAGATCCCACATGCTGCGGAGCAACTAAGCCCGTGTGCCACAACTACTGAGCCTGTGCTCTGGAGCCCGCAAGCCACAACTACTGAGCCTGTACGCCACAACTACTGAAGCCCGCGTGCCTAGAGCCCGTGCTCCGCAACAAGAGAAGCCACTGCAATGACAAGCCCGCACACCACAACAAAAAGTAGCCCCCGCTCACCGCAACTAGAGAAAGCCCCCGCACAGCAACGAAGACCCAACACAGCCAAAAATGAAAAATATAAAGTAATAAATTTTTAAAAAATCATTCAATTTCAGTGAGACATTAGTGAAAATAAATTTGTAATTTTTTCTGTCCATGTTCACAGACACACTGAATTCCATCCAAGGGTTCAGGTTTCTGGACCATATGCTAAGATAGTCCAATCAGAGATCAACCTTTCAGAAGGTGCTATGATGCTGTTCTCACCTCTAGCTCACTAACTCCTGTTTACTCAATTCTTATTCTTATGTTTTCTTCTCCCCCCGCCTCACTCTTGCTCTTTCTCACTCTATTTTATAATAAAAACAAATAAATAATTTTCTACCTATTCCCCATTTTCCCCCAACTTCACTATCTTAGTAAATGATATAACCATTTTCTTAAGAAATATGACTGTTTCCTTCTCTAAATCCTTAATGGAATATGTTTCTTTTATTGCATTTATCATGCATTTTACATTATGGATGTTTGGTATACTAGCCTTATCTATACTAGACAATAAATTTGTATAAAGTTTTCATGCAGTATGAAAATAGTTTCTCAGAAAATATTTGTTGAAATTATATCTTTCACTTTGTATCCAAAAAACCTTACCCTCTAAAACTACATTCCTCCTTGATAAATCAGCTGAGTGAATGAAAAAAATTTTTGCCTCTGATATTTCCTTTTGATTGTCTTTTTTCTTTCTTGAATAATCTAAATCTAGATGAGACCCTCATTTTATTTATATCAGTCGAAACCTGGAAACCATCCAAATGCCCAGTTACAGAAAAATGGACAAACTGTGGTATTTCCATATGATGAACAGTAAAAAAAAAAAAAAAAAAAAATTTAGCTATTGATACATGAAACAATACAGGTGAATCTCAAAAGCAACATATACTAGCCAGATACAAAAAAAGCCAGATACAGAAAACAAGCCAGACACAAAAGCATACATGTATTCCATTCTACATAAAGTTTAATAATAGACAAAAATAATATATGGTGATAGAAGTCAGAATAGTGGCGATTTGGGACCAGGATCTGAAAACGGCACAGGAGAACTTTCTGGGATGATGGGTATATATTTTATCTTGATCCCGATTGATGGGTACACAGGTGTATGTATACATGTGTATACATTCATCAAGCTGTGCACTTAACACATTTACATTTTGCCATAGATAAATTATGCCTTAAAAAGTTAAAAGAAAAAACCTGCAGCATTTTCGTAAGAAAGTCTACCATCAGGTACTGAAGATAAAGCAGTAAATAAAACACTGTGTGATAAAGAGTAAAATGAATAACATACTGTGATTGCAAACTTCTTTTGACCAAAGTAAAATATATGACGAGTGACATAATCTGAATGGCAACCTTGCAGAAACGCTCCTTGTTGACTTCTAGTTTTTATTACAGCTTAATGTGTATTAATACACATGCAGTAACTGTTCATTGTAGAAAATGTAGAATTTCCAAATAAGCACAAAAAATTAATTATCCATAATTCAACCACAGAGACTATTTTCTTTTTATATTGGCTAAATAACTTATTTGTTCTACTATTGAGCTGTATCCAACTTAACAAGGAGTTTCTAAGCATAAATTCTAGGATCACTTTAACATAGAAAATATTGCACTCTAATCAATTCATCTTCCATTAAAAAACAAAATGAACAATAAAACAAGAAACTCAACTGAGACACATTTTTTGATGACTTTTTTCAAGAAATAAAGGGAATATGGATCTGTCCAACAATTACAAAGTACATTTCAATCACATTGAAAAATATAACTAAGTCTGATGGGGGTGTTTAGCCTTGAGCATCCCTGATTTTAGTCACTGGTTTTTGGAAACAGTCAATACATAAAGGATCCATAGCCTTACAGAGAAAGTAGGGTGGAAACAGATTCAGTCTAAATAATGAAGTGTTCTAATGGGTCCCCAAGGACTACAGCAGCATTTCCCAATGAAGGGTCGGGGAGAGGTCAGTTGTTCTATGGTCTGTGTATTTAGGAAACAGGCCATGCCATTTCTTACCCTAGGAAAATCAGAATTCACATAGTAAAGTAATGCTCTAAGTCCTAAAATGGAAAACAAAAACCTGTTTTTTTACCGAACATTTCCCAAACTGATTTGGCTACCTAAGCCCCTCTCCTTCTACTCCCAACTCAGCTAACAACTAAGAACATCTCAAACTAAGACCACTCTTTGGAAACACCAGCAGATCAGCTGATCAGCGCCCTTCATGACGGTCCCCATCAGCTGTCTAATCCTACCTCTATGTTCTGCCACAGACACACCTGTCTGCCACCACAGCAAGCCCACTGCCATCCCCGTAGATGCCCTGGTGGCTCGCGGGCTCCACGCCGTGGCACGTGCTGCTTCCTCAGCATAAATACCCTGCTGTCTTTGGCCTCCCTAGCTGGTCAGTGCCTACTCATCCTTCACGTTAGAGTAAAACCTGCTCTGCTGGGGAAGCTTGAGCAAACCTGCCTCTAGGGCTTCCATTTACATTCCAATCTTCTCCATTCTAGACATTTCTTCAATATATTATGATTGTCTTCTTCTGTGACTCCCTACACACAGGTCTAAGTGAGATCTCTGGAGGGTAGGACTTTTTCCTTTTGGTCTTGCACTAAGGTAGACTGGCAGATGGGAGATTCTTAACAAATAATGGTTAAATGAATGAATAAATAACATAAGCACGTCTCAGGGAGGTGAGCCAAAATGGAATAGCCGTTAAATTAAGATACCCATTTTCTTATTTTATCCACAAATCTATGGTATTAGAATTCTTACTAAAAGTGTATTTCTGAATGACTCCAGATTTCCCCATTTGTTACCAGGTGAAAAAGCAAATGGACTTAATGCCCCTGAATTGTACACTTAAAAATGTTTAAAATGATAAATTTTATATTATGTATATTTTGCCACAATTTTTAAAAAGCAAATGGAAACAAGAAACATTTAGAAGGTTTTTTTGTTTTTTTCTGATTGCTGGGGGGTGGGGGGAGGCACAGTAGAGTAATACAGTACCTACAATCGTTTTTAACCAATTTCTTTGAACAGACGAGCAATTTTAAAATGTGCTGAGCTGAAACTGAAAACAAAACTGAGCGTAAAAAAAAGTAAACAAGTGAAAAAAGTTATAAAAGACACGTGTTTCTATTATGAAATTGAAACACAAAGAGCCCCTTAATTACAGATAATAGAGAAGCATTGCTGCAAATTATATCCCCATTAGTACCACTTAAATCGCAAGGGACAGCTTACAGCTCACAAGTGACTATAAAGTTAGTTAACTGGTTTTACAATAAAACACATTCTCATACCACATAAGAACTGTCTGTGAGAGAGATTTTTATGTAGCTCATAAGCCTGTTCCTAAAGATATCCCAGTAGAGGGGTTCCTAGTAGATTTTGATCCATGAGAGATGCTTGTAACAACAGATCCCTAAGGCGTTTACTCCTCATAAATTTTCTTCAAAGGGGACAACATTTCTGGTTTGTTTTAGAATAATCTGGAGTCGTAACTTTATAGGCAAGCTGCTTCTTTATTCTAGATCCTCAATCAAAAGCTCTGGTATTTATAAGATATGCCGAAAAACCAATTACATTTAAACTTGATCCATCATTCACATGACTTATAAATACATGGACCAGTACATTCTGGTACTTTTATCTTTGTCACCCTTAAAATTAAAGCATTTTTTTTAACTGGCTTAACTAAGATTTTCCAGGTTTCCCTTGTAAGTAAGGCAGCATGTAACTATGATGAAAAATGATCAAAGAAGAAGAAATTAATACCTAAAACAGAAAAGATACTTTCCTAGAAACAGGTACAGCAGAGCAGGTAAACAGCATTAATAACAACTTTGTAAAACAAACACAAAAAAATCCTCCTACAATTTTCTCTGTTCATATCTTATAGCTATTGTTTTTGTTAATCAAATGTGAAAAAGATAAAGAAAAAAGGATCCATTTACTATCATGATTTGGCAGGAGACAATAAATGTAGTCTTTTCTATCACCTTATTTTTATTGAAACTAAGGCCAGGAATTTTTGTACTTTTAAACTTTACCGCACGATCTGTTATAGGCTACACCGAGTTAATGGATCTATTTTTTTTCCCCTTTTTGTAGACAGATAATCCAGGATCATAAATTAGAAGAAGCCAGTTCATCTAGCATGAGCGAGTGGGGCTGAGCAGCCATCAGCTGCTTCCTCTTTATCCCACTGAGCAATTACTAAACAGTCGAGCTACAGAGACATTAACGGACATCAACACATCTCTCACTTCCGTTTCTCACTTCCTTTTCCTGTAAAGATTTGGACCAAATAGATAAATTCTGCTGGTACCTAAATGACTAAGGAGAGGAGTATAAAGTAAAATCTATTTAAACAATTCTGTATGATTTGCCATGCCCTTTCATTATGTGGGGAAAATTTTCTCCAAATGAATAAAGTACCAAATGCCGTTATTTCGCTGCTACTTGATTTACTACTAAGGCCGAGTGTTTAGATTCTGACAAAATGGACTCATTAAAATGATCTTCTAGCTTCCTCACTGTGCAGTTTTCTTTGCCTGGGTCCATGACTGTCCCTCCACAGGATTCTAAACTCGAATTTCTGACTCATCCTTCTGTTGATTTCTTGGAGTTGACAGTGTCCCTGCCTGTCCCTCACAACTTAGCCCACTTCCCCCAAACTTCACTTCTGACAGGCCAGATTTAGATACCAACCAGCCTACCTTCTAGCTGACCCAATTCCAGACACTGGCACCCCTGGCCTGCCACTTTAATTGTAATTTCTAGACTGGATAATCCACAAAATAATGGGTGTGAAGTTACTTTGCAGTAATTCTTCAAGCTATTCTGGGAGGTAGGAGAAGAGACTCATGTGCCGTAGCCAAAGACTCAGACTAGATCATAAGGCCTCTGATTCAGTGAGTGACATATACCAAGGGAAAGAGTAGATCTTATTAGCAAATTATGAAACATGCAAGAGATTCAATAGAACTATAATACATGATCCACTGAATCAGGTTTATCATCAAAACATAACTGAAGAGAAATTGGTTACTGGTATCAGATCATCATACATTATTTAAAGAACACTGTATATTATTTAAAGTATGCGAAAATAGTAAATAGAGTGTGTTTGGTCGTTCTCAACAAATCTTGTTCATATAATCACAAATTTAAAAGAACCTCTGGATAATACCACAGGGGTGAGGGTTAGGGGGGAGACACAGAATAGCATGTATGGTCTCTTGTCACTTCAGCAAAAGCCAAACATGTTGGGAGAATAGGAGTTCTCCCAGGTCTATGTAAAACCCACTGGTAGAAGCAGAATGTTTGAAACCTGTAGGCTTCTGTCTGTGCTGATGGAGCTCTTCTCTCACCATTTGAATGATATATGTTTACTAAGAATAAGGAAGCTATTCAGGCTAATTGGACCTATTATATTAAGTAATTTAACTATATATTATTCAAACTGACAAAATATGAGTTCAAAAATAATTGTTTCTATGAGAACTAAGTTGAAAGTCTTGGGAATCTTTTATAAAGGCAAATTGCCAAGAAAAATGCTGTTGAATTGGGTGCAAGTGAGGTAACTATAAAAAATTAAAGAGAAATGTATAAAAATCTAGCATTCTATACTCATGTGTGGAGAGGTTTTAAGCTCTAGGATTACAAGATTCTTATTTTTTTATAAAACAACACACTTCGAAATACATTATGCCCATTATGTTTCTATATGATTAGATGAGCATGAAGACAGATATGGAAAGGTACACAGCAGGCTGTAAATATGGGTTTCCTGTTTCTGTATGATTTTGTTTCAAAAGCAGTTACGGCTTGGGGGAGAGGTGAGGGAAAAAAGATTGTCCATGAGAAAAAAGTTACACAACAAGTAACATCAGATATAAAGAGAATCATGAAAGGATGGTCATTCAAATAATAATGGTGGTTATCTTGAAACAATTTTAGCTTTCATACATTTCTTTATGTTTGAATATTTTACAATGAGCAGTATTTTACATAATCACAAGAAAAATGAAACAGTTTTTTCATGTTGGATTTTTTTACTATTAAAAAAAGAGAAAAGAGACCATGGGACTAATTTTAGGGAAAAATCAATGACTAGACATTGCATGAAAATGACTTTTGATCCTTGATGACCTGCTTTTACACAAGAGGGGAGTGACTACAGTGAATCACCCGTGCTCCACCCAATTTCTATAACCAAAAGTTTCATTCTTCAGGGAGTCAAAGGATCTGCTGTTTTCAAACCTCATACTCTCAGTTGGCAACACTTGGCCTTATTTCCATACTTTCTTCTCCATCTTTGTCTGCACTGTTTTAATAGAAAATTAGCATCACCTTTTATATATCTATGTCCCGTAGACCTACTTATAACTCCTAGTCAGCCTGCCTACTGGTGGATTTTCAATATTTAACTCTGGGCCAGTGCTTCATTCAAGCAACGCATGTCACAGGTTATGGTTTATTTGTAAGGGCAACACATTAGCCTTTGGCTTCCCAATAGATAGGGGACATCGGATGGGAAGGTGTTAATTGCAAGGGTTAGGGGACTTTAAGTTCCAATGATATAGTCCCAAATATACAAGGGGGAAAAGTCCTAAAGAAATCTTGATTTTTTAAGAACGTCTGCTTTACTTAAGGGAAAATTTCATAGGGAACAAATTCTTGAAAAAGAAATGATAACTTTGCTACAGCGCAAACTAATAATTCAACAAGATCTGGGACCTGAAAGAATCCAGCTCTTCTTGCTATGTTCCAGCAATTCTTTGGAGATCTTGAGAAGTGAACATTCACATATTCTTGAACACTTTTTTCTAACATTTTCCCTTTTCCAATAAAGCTCATTCCTTAGACTTCAGTACTGCTTTAAAAAAAAAAAAGGCCATCCTCTACACAGTCTATTTTCTTCTCTACTAATTCAATTATTCATTAGACAGGTTTACATTTATGGTGTGCATCAGGTACTCTACCTAATGCTAACTCATACATAGGGGCAATTCAGGCTCACAGAAGGTACCAAACACGTGGGTATTTCTATATGGAGAGTATGTGGTAAAACTGGAATTGAGACACATCTGGAACCTCCTGGATTCCAGGTGAGAGCAGGTACAATGTGTCCAAGACAGGGACATGAATCCTCCAATCCTCCATTTTTGCTAATTGCTTAATTAATGAAAATCTACCTTTAGGGTAGATTCCATAAGATGAGGTTTACTTTGCAGTGGTTCTATCACCTTGGTTGGGATCTAGAGCTGTTTGCCTATAAATTTCCCCAGGATGATTTGAGAGATAAAAATAGAGTATTCTCACGCTATTGCAGACTGACACCAATTTACCAGGTCCACTGCAAAAACTCATCCATCCACTCTGAGTTAAAAACATGGTGACTAAGAAGAAACCTTCCTCATGTGGTCCTATAGTTCATACCAGACTATAACGGACGCTGTTTCCCGTTTTATTAAAAGTTGCCTGCAGGTAGAAATCGGAGTGCATCTCAGCACTGCTGCCTTTGGCTTATGCTAGAGTCCTGACACTGAGCCTGCCTGTCTCACTTCATGGCTGTTCTCATCCTGTCTTAATAATTCATTTGGTTTTACTTTCACTTACACACAAACACACACACCACACAAATGTATCACTAGAAGTTATTACTCTATTTAATATTAATGTCAACATCAAGTACTGTAAGTCTAAAAATACAATTATTTCTCACGAGGAAGAAAATATGGTTAATTCCATACATCGTTTCTCCTGAAAGTAATAATTAGATTACTCAGATGCTATACACACTGTAATGCACAAAACCAGACCTTTAAGTCTTATGGTTTTGAAAGCAGCAATCAAACACGAAAATCATCTAGTTCAGCAGGATTAAAGAGTTTGCAGATCATCCGCTTTCCATTTTTCTTCTCTGTATCCAGTTACTGCAAAGACAGTCAATATAGTATGGAAGGGGAATTATCAACTTTGGTGTCAGGAATCCCAGGTTCTCATTCTGGCTCTAACACTAACCTGTCATGTGATCATAAACAAATGCCTAACTTCTCTGGTCTTAGCTTCCTTATATGTGAAAAGAAAAGAAAGATGAACAAATAACCGCTAAAACCTCTTCTAGTCCAATCCCCTCTCATTCTAGTTTCCATTTTGGACCCACTGATCCAGCTTTTGACGATGCTGCTCTACTTAAAACTTTTACTGGGATTAAGTGTGAATTTTTGTTGTCATTGTCTAGCACTCCCATTAGAAAAAGAAGATCACATTGTTCTAAGACTGAGCAAACAACTGCTCTAATTTGTCCCTGGTTTTATTGAGATAGAACCGACGTACAACATTGTATTAGTTTATGGTATACAACATAATGAATTGATACACGTATATACAGTAAATGATCACCGTAATAAGTTAACATCCACTGCCTCACATAGTTACAATTTTTTTCTTAAGATGAGAACTTTTAAGATCTACTCCCCTAGCAACTTTAAAGTATACAATACAGTATTATTAAGTATAGCCACTATGCTGCACGTTACATCTCTAGGGCTCACTTATCTTATACCGGGAAGTCAGTACATTTTGACCCCCTTCACCCATTTCCCTCACCTCCAGCAACCACAAATCTGGTCTGTTTCTATGAGTTCCATCTTTTTTAGATTCCACATAAAAGTGAGATCATACAGACGCCATAAAGAACTGAGGAAGCAGGAGAGATGGAGTACTACCAACTTCTCTGTGAAATGAAATTTGTGGTTGTTTGACACTGTTGACAAAGGATGTTATTAGACTGTTCAGAATTACAAATGAGGTTAGAAGGACTGTTAGATATTAAGCAGATTCTATTTCACAATAATTAACAAGGATAGAAGACTACACATGCTAAATCATGTCAGAAATTTCCTTCGGCTCTTTCAGGCATGCCAGGAAGAATCTGAGTCACTTTTATTGCTTATCCTATTCCTGTGCCCCTGAAGGGGAAGGAGAGCGGGAGGGAGAGCGTTAGTCATCTGCAATTAATTACTCATTGAATTTGCTAAACCATAATCATTTTTCCTTTTGAGCTTTCATCTAAGTATCTCTAAGAACTTCTGAATATTAATTATAACAACACTGTCCTGAAATAATTTTGGGCTTTGATTAAAATCGCATGCCCTACTTTTGATTACTCTCTTCAAGTGTGGAGTCTAAAAAAATCCTAGAAGGTTAGAGCTTAGAAAGATGTTAAGCACATCAAACCCCACACCTCACCTTTTACTGATGAGGTTCTGAGACTACAGAGGTTAAGAGACTTGCATGATTTCACCTAGCTAATCTCAAAGCAGATTTAGCATACAATGAACCACATCCTGTTCTCCGAGGCCTCCCTTGAGCTTGTGCCAAAATAACATATTTCATAATAATCTTCCACCCATTCACCCCCTAAGTTACTAAAAAACTTTAATTTATGGATGACTTTCTTAGACACAAGGCCGGCATGTTGGTGGGCATGGCTCTGCTGCCGTATCATGGGTGATCTGGGAGCCTAAGCAAAAGATATTTTCCTTCCTGAGATTTTTTATGTTTATGTCATCCTCTCAAAATTAAGGTAATCAAGATTAGGTTAATCACCAATACATGAGAGTTGCATACAATTTTGGAGTTGAATAAAATGAACGGTGGCGCAGTGGTTAAGAATCCGCCTGTCAATGTAGGGGACACGGGTTCGAGCCCTGATTCGGGAAGATCCCACATGCCGCAGAGCAACTAAGCCCGCGACCCACAACTACTGAAGCCTGCACGCCCTAGAGCCCGTGCTCCTCAACAAGAGAAGCCACCACAATGAGGGGCCCGCGCACCACTGCAATGAAGAGTAGCCCCCACTTGCCGCAGCTAGAGAAAGCCTGCACGCAGCAACGAAGACCCAACACAGCCAAAAATAAATAAATGAATAATAAATCTTTCATTTAAAATAAATAAAATAAAATGAACTGTGTTCAAATCCAAGAGAGCAGCCCCTAAACATCAAAAGGAAGTTCACTCTATCTGGCTGGTAACATTAGAACCTGAGTTCAAGCATAATGTTTCCCGCAAGGGATCACAATCACTGGTGAAAAAGCTTTTAAGTGACCCATGGTGCCTAAGCTTCTCTGGGAAACAGTGGGCCTGTGCTGGGGGTGGTGGTGAAGACACTGGAGTATGACTGAGAAAGACGAGAACATGGAGAGGATATCTAAAGAATATTTCAATTAATTCACAATATGGCATAAGTCTGGCTCTCATGCCACACTTTTCTCAAGGGAAGATCATACTAACATGTTTAGATGGTATATTAGCAGCATGCAATAATTACATCATAAGTTCCCAAGCAGAGGCAGTCTATCGCAAGGTCTTTCTTTGCTACCAGTTACCATAGGCTGTTTTAAGTTAGAAACTGAATAGCAACACTGAATACTGTAGAAATGCACTTTGCTTAGTAATACTTGAGTTGTTACAATATTTGATTATCCATTTGGTTGTTACAGAAAAATTCTTAACTGTAATTGATGGTTGTTGCTGTAGTAGTATATTGCCTATATTTCTACCTCTACTAATGGGCTTTATGTGCTAGATTTTAATATCTTTGAGCCTGGGCAAGTGCACAAGTCTTTTTAAAAGAAACATGGTTTACTTGCACAAAACTGATCAGTTTTGAGAGATCGTAAATGCCCTTGAAGTGTGAGTGTGAAACAAATGGTGAGAATTTGAATTGGTCCCTCTTATTGCAGTATTGAAATTAAGTCTACTTAATTTATCAAGTCATGTTCATGCCCTGATTTTATATACTTGTATCTATCATTTTTATATATATAAATTTATTATTTTATTTATTTAGTTTTGGCTGCGTTGGGTCTTCCTTGCTGCGCACGGGCTTTCTCTAGTTGCGGTGAGCGGGGGCTACTCTTGGTTGCGGTGACTCCTCTTGTTGTGGAGCATGGGCTCTAGGCGCACTGGCTTCAGTAGTTGTGGCACGCAGGCTCAGTAGTTGTGCCTTGCAGGCTCTAGAGCGCAGGCTCAGTAGTTGTGGTGCATGGGCTTAGTTGCTCCACATCACATGGGATCTTCCCGGACCAGGGATCGAACTCGTGTCCCCTGCATTGGCAGGCGGATCCTTAACCACTGTGCCACCAGGGAAGCGCAAAGTTGGACCTTAAGAATCAGACAAACCAGGCTCCTCCCATCAGTAGCCACAAGACCCTGGGCTTATTACCTTACCCCCTTAAGCCTCAGTCTTTTCATCCCCAAAGTGAGGATAATAAATGAATCGCCCCTCAAAGAACAGTTGGGAAAATTAAATGAGATAATACAAATAAACAGCAGCAAATGTTAAGCACACAGTAAGCATTCAATCAATTAACTCTTAAGCTTGCTTCAAAACAACTGCCCTGTCTTTACATCAGCTGGTTAGCTCTTAATGGTTTACGCAGTTGTGAAGAGCAAAGATACTCATGAGGCATTTCCTTAAGGATGCTATTTTCTTCTCTCCTGGAAAGCTGTTTTTAAACATTAACATAGGCTAGTGTGTCGCTTTCAATTTTTTTTTTTTAATTTGAAAGTACTGGGCTTAAACAAACACATCTATCCACCATTATATTTTATTTTTTCAGAGACATTCAGAAAATGATGTGAAATTATATTAACCTGGGTTGCATTAGAGCTTCTCATCTGAATACTGAATCCTTTGTCTCCACCCTTGTAGTTTCTTTCTTTTGTTTTCTACCTTTTGCTTTACTCTGTCTCACTAGGCTCTGTAACTCCTCAAAGAAGTCACAATGACCAGAAAAAGAAATTTTCAAAAAAAGATTATGAGTAATAGTTGAAAACAAATAAATTGACTTAATAGAGCCCAAAGTATGGACGTTTCATGACCTAAAAACAAATACCTCTAGAGAACAAATGTGTACCCTTTTTGGCTATTTTCTTTGTGTCTTGCATAATGTCACAAGCCTGCATTCCTGGTAACATACACTGCAATGTCCAAGAAAGCATAAAAATTCATTTTATAGAGCTCATAGGAATAGTCCTTGACTGTATCACCTCTTTCAGATATTCAATTTCCTTTAATTTGCTCTGGTAGGGCCAGAATTACTTTATAGAAATAATGCCAGGAGATCTGTTTGGTTAGTGTTCTGCCGAAAATAAAGAATTGGCTTTCTGCTTAGATTTATCAAAGTTCTACTCCAAACTGTAGACAAGGTAGAGTGTTATATTGGCAGAATATCAGGTCAGGTGTTCCTTACATTAGGTATCGGTAGACTGAAATCATCAATGATTCACTTCAGAAAATAAATTCTGTTCTATTTCAAAATAGGGATTACATGCATCCTATAAATGGCTCCCAACTCTTTTGTTCTCATGCGCCGTCTAGTGTTACTTAAGGGAATATTTAGCTAAATTCTCATCCTGGCTGGGAAGATGAAAGGCTTACGCTGGAAAGAGATCATCTAGTCCAAAGCCCTGCCCTCATTTTTCATATGAAGCCGACTCGTTGCTTTCTGGAGGTAACACAGATAATTACTGAATATCCTTAGATATGGGATTATATATTATTCTGGGATAGTGGGGGACATTCTCCATAACACCCTGTTGATTTACTCTATTTACTGTTCATAATCATCATCATTTACTAACAGTTTCAGGGACACAGAACTGAGGTATACACAATATTCATCATGGAAACTTAAGTATTACAGTGGCTTTGGAGTGAGACAAATAGCTGTGATTTGGAGAAAGTTACATACTTCACTCAGACTCTGTTTCATCACCTGTAAAATGGACATCATCACATGTATCATCATATCTATCTCAGGGGGCTGTTATGGATTTTAAAGAAAAGAAATATGCCAGTTTGCAGGGCAGAAATAGTGAAACAGATGTATGAACAAATGTATGGACACCAATGGTGGAAAGGGGGGGGGGGCGGTGGTGTGATGAATTGGGAGATTGGAATTGACATATATACACTAATATGTATAAAATGGATAACTAATAAGAACCTGCTGTATAAAAAAAAATAAAATTCAAAAAAAATAAATAAATAAAAAAAATAAAAAAAATAAAAAAAGAAATATGTAAAGTCCCTATTAGAGTTTATGATCCGTGTAAGCAGTCAATTAACGGCAGCCACTTTTAACATTGTATGAGCATCCCCACAGAATGGAGTTCTCAGAAGTCAATACTTGGTTGGATAAGAACCCACCTGGGCAAATCAAACAGATTTGTACAATAACTGGAGTACCCTTGCTTTCTCCTTACTAGCAATCCTCCTCCTGTGATGTGCTCACAGTGTGATGGGTGAGAGTAGTGACTCTAGTGCCAATAGGTGGGGCTCAAACCCCAGCTTCTCCACACAGGGCCTAGTGACCCCAGACTTCCCGCTTGACTTCTCTGTGGTGAAGTTTCAACATCTGTCACATAGGGATCGTGATAATTACCTATCTCATTGGGGTTTTTTTGTGGGGATTAAATATGTTGATATATGTACCTGGCACATAGCAAATGCTATATAATTTATCTATTTAAGTATTTATTTATTTAAGTATTTATTTATTTAAGTATTTATTTATTTAAGTATTAGCTGTAAATTAAAGCAAAAGTCAACCACTTGGCCTAAGAACTAATAACACTTGTAGATCTACTGATATTCAAATAAACCTAAATTTTCAAGAAAAAGATTGCTACAATATAACAGTTGATTTCCTTAATCAGAAAGAACTAGGAGAACGTCTATATCTTAGGTGTTTCTAATATATATTGTTTTAAAATGTCACCTTTCGGAAAGATCCTTTTTGACAGAAGTATTTCTGTTTTAGTTTAACCAATAACAACAATTTCCCCTGATTTCTTTCTCTAAGCCCCGTACTGTGCTGTGTGCTTGTGGTCATTCTGTCACCTAATCCCAAGGATGGAGGACGGCATGCCTCATTTTTCCCAACTATACAGATGAGGAACTGAAGCCTTAGAGAAATTAAGTAACTTACCCAAGTTCACAGAGCTATAGCATGTATGAGAAAACAACAATAACCACAATCCCAATCCAGGAATGTTTATAACTACTGTATTAAATGGCCTCTCCACTTACGAATGGTTGAAACCATGTCCTGTAAACACTTCAATGTGAAATAGTCCCCAGATGCTAAATTGTTTAACCTAAGTCTCAGTTTTCCCTAGATATAAAATGAGAGTGATCAGATCAGATGGTCCAAGATACGAAAAACTCTACAGAGTTTAAAACAAATATTTCCACTTCATGAATCTTGTTGGTAAATCTAGGGTTTTTTAAAAAATTTAAAATACATCTACTTATGATTTTTCTGTTGTATTCTCTAATTATTCAGTGTTCTAAAAATTATAAATCATCCATATCATCTATAATTTTTAAAATTATAAATAAATCATCTACATATAAACAAAAGTTTGCTTTGGTATTATCTAATTCTCTATTCAAGAGCTATAAAAAATATCTCTTCTTATGTACATATTAATTCTATTTGGTCATTTTAATGATGCTTAAATTTTCTACAAGTCTAGAGTAAAGAAAAAAAATCACCCCACAGGGTCTAACTTCTCAATAAAAGTATACAATGCTTTAAATCTATAACAAAAATATCCAATATTATAAAACTCGCTTGTTGATTAATTCTACATATTCTTCTCTTAGCCTATAATATTTAAATATTTAATATTAAAAATGTCATCACTTTAACTATTTACTCATTGGCCAGTCTCAAATTCTGTATTTCAGTAAATGTAAAACAAGAGAGAAATCTGCCAAAAGTCAGCCTAAATATTAGCAGACAAAAACATCACCTGCTTGGCATTTTATTTTCCTCAAGTCAGTCAGACATATTTATTAGAAAATGGAAGACAGTAATATTAGTTCACTTTTTCATTCTTAGCACTCAATTAACACACATCCAACAACTGGAAAAGTACTTGTTATTATAGTACTGACATGATAGACAGCACTAAAGTCAGTCTAAGCCCCCATAAGTCAACCTGTACAACCAAACTGTTCAATGGCCTGGCCACTGAAGGTGAATTCCATCTTAGTTCCTAAGATAAGGGAACTGAGCTCTTGATAAGTTAACACATTAGTGTAGCAACTACATTTGGCACGGAAGGGAGAGGAGGACACACCCACATCCCTGCCCACCCATTGTGAGGTCCATAATCTTCCACCCACACCATTCACTTTCTCTTCACAGCACTCATAACACTGACATGTTTAGTAACTGTCTCTCTTATCCCATCAAAATTCAGGTTCCATGACATCAAGAATTAACCCTTCTTCTCACTCCTGTATCCTAGTGCCTGGAATAGTATCTGACACAAAATAGGTGCTGGGAAAATATATTTACTAAGTAATAAAAATAAATTATGCAGGTAGTTGAAAAATGACTTTCTCTTTCTGGATAATTTTTATCCCTAATCCCTTGCTGTTAGTTGTTGTCTTGTCCACCGCTCCACCCGCTATGACCAATCTCCTCCTGCCTCAGCTAACAAGTATCTCTTAATGTGAAAACTCTTCATAGTCAAGGGCAGACAGGGACGGTTTGATGTTGAGCTGTTAAGGGTCTCCCTTGAGTTCTGAGGATGCTTGCTCTTAAAGGGCGCCACTTTCCTCCTGGGCAGGAGACACTTCACCTTTTACCTCTCCTCTTGAAACTTCTTTCTTAGGAGTTTTTTCATAGACTAGATGCTCTCATTCAGCAACATGAGCTTTGTACATCTCCATCACGTCTGGAGTTACAAGGTTCTTCATGTATTGAGAGACTTGTGTCTTGTAAGCAACTTCATCTTTCATTACGAGATGCACATCACCTGTCCCATTCTAAATTTATTTATTTATTTATTTTTGGCTGCGTTAGGTCTTCGTTGCTGCCCGCGGGCTTTTCTCTAATCGTGGTGAGTGGGGGCTACTCTTTGTTTTGGCGTGCGGGCTTCTCATTGCGGTGGCTTCTCTAGTTGTGGAGCACAGGCTCTAGGTGTATGGGCTTCAGTAGTTGTGGCACACAGGCTCAGTAGTTGTGGCGCACGGGCTTAGTTGCTCTGCGGCATGTGGGATCTTCCCGGACCAGGGCTCGAACCCATGTCCCCTGCATTGGCTGGCGGATTCTTAACCACTGCGCCACCAGGGAAGCCCATCTGCCCCATTCTGATCACGACATCCACAAGATGCACTCTTGCACTGAAGCCTTGCCTTCTAAATAAAAACCTGGGAATCATTTAATGCTGTGGGGGAGGGACAAGGCTACATCCACAACTCCCTTTAGACACCCTCTGCTCCACCCCTACAACCCCTTCCCCAGAGCTACAGTACTTCTGGGCAGGCCCACGTCCAAATTGCACATGAAGGCACTAGACTGACCATTTCTTTGGCCTTTCCATACTGCATTCACCTGGTTACCTCTACTTGGAAGTAGATCTCATCTTGCCAAACCTGAGAGAAGGCCAGCAGGCTGTGACAGGCTGGTCCTTTACGCTACGGCATGGTTTGTAACGCCAACCTTCACCTCATGCTTTGGGAGCTGGTGAGCATAAACTGCACAGACTCTCATGCCCCTTCCAATGGGACATAAGCAATGGGACAAATGGTAGCCCCGCTGCTATCACACAGTATCATCCTGAGCTTGGGTGTGTTGTGCTAATTCTTAGCCTGGTTTATCCTCCACTGTCTCCTAAATTGTACTGATACTTGATGTCACTTGAAACAGACCTTTTTCTTGACAGCCTTGACAAACCAGAAACCCACATCCACGACTGGGCACAGACCTACAGGCCTTGCAGAGCCTTGGGAGAAGAGCACAGTCCAGGCCAGGTACGAGAGGACCTGAGGAGTTTTTTAAACGCACAGATTCCTGACCTTTATTCTCAGGAAATTTTGATTCAGGAAGATGAAGAGTGAGGCCAGAGAATCTGTATTCTTTAAAAGTTTATTCACTACTGCCACTTCTGCCAACCCCTCAAACATCCCCCTCACAACGTCTGAAGCAGATTCACTTTGGGAACCGACTTCCCTAAACCACATTCCTATCAGCAATGCAAAAAGAAACAAGAACTACTTTGCTTTCCTCTCAGAACAAAGGGAGCACTCATTCATTCATTCATTTACTCATCTGTGCACCCAGCACAATGCTGAAAATCTGCAGGGAAATAAAAGATGAGTAAGATACAGTTCCTGTTGCCAGGACTGACTTCGTTAGTTATGGGATCCAGTGCAAAATAAAAACATGGGGCCCCTTGCTCAGAAAATATCAAGCACTTCAAGACGGTGACAGCAGAGCATTAAACCAAGCACAGGGCCCATCTAAGCGTGGGCAAAGCATGTTCATTTTGGGAGCCGACTGACCTAAACAACGTTCCTATGAACAAGAACAAAAAGCAACAAGAAGTACTTTGTTTTGCTCTCAAAACAAGGAGAGCCCTCAGCTACGCCCATGACAGTGGCCCTGCTTATGTATAAAGCAGGAATCTAGAACATTTCCACTTGAGAAATGAAGTTCAAAAAGGCAAAAAGTAATGAGGTAATAAAAAAATTATCATCATTAAGAAAAGTTATTATCATTAAGAGTCTCTATTTTAATCAATTTTTCTAGTTGAATAACTAGCCGTTGCTCTTCCAATGACTGTGCTTAAACAAAAAGAACACAGAATAATGAATTAACATTATTACTTTGGGGTTCTCCTGGACACTATTGCCTTCTAGAGGCTGTAACAATGAGTCCTTACAAATAAAAGCCCACTTTGTAGAGCTGATTGAGGCATACGCAAGTGACATCCATGGGTTCATGAAAAGGAAAGAATAAAAGTTCTTCATTTCTACATAACTCACAATGGCTCCTAAGTACCCTAATCTTCTCATGAAATGGAAAAAAAAAGAGTGTGAAAATTTTCACTTAAGACAGCTGACTTGAAACTTGAATTAATCCAAATGCCTTAATAAACGAGCTCTTCCATACCTCGGAACATGATTCTTGCTAAGCCACTTGTCAAATTCATCTTCTGACACTTCATGTTAGTAATCATCATGATTCCATAATATAGAATTATGTAATTTAGGAAGCTGACTGCACCCAGACAAAACTATAATTCAAAAAGATACATGCATCCCTATGTTCACAGCAGCACTGTTCACAATAGCCAAAACATGGAAACAACCTAAATGTCCATCAACAGAAAAAAATTATTTATCCATTCATCGACAGATGAATGGATAAAGAAGATGCCATACAACGGAATACCACTCAGCCATAAAAAAGAACGAAATAATGCCATTTGCAGCAACATGGATGCAACTAGAGATTATCATACTAAGTGAAATAAGTCATTTCTGACTTATTATTTTCTTTTATTTCCCTTTCTCTTTCGAGAAAGACAAATACCATATGATATCACTTATATGTGGAATCTAGAATATGGCACAAATGAACCTACCTACAAAACAGAAACAAACTCATAGACATAGAGATCAGACTTGTGGTTGCCAGGGGGTGAGCAGGGAGAGGGATGGACTGGGAGTTTGGGGTTGGTAGATGCAAACTATTACATTGAGAGTGGATAAACAACAAGGTCCTAATGTATAGCACTGGAAAATGTTTTCAGTATCCTGTGATAAACCGTAATGGAAAAGAATACAAAAAAAGAATGTATACATGTGTATAACTGAGTCAATTTGCTGTACAGCAGAGATTGGTACAACATTGTGAATCAGCTATACTTCAATAAAAAAAAAGAAGTTGATGGCTATTTTGTTGTATCTTTTGGGGATCTATAAATCCGAATCTTGCTATTTATTCCTATCCTTTTAAGGCCAAGGGATTTTTTTTTTTTTTTAAGTGCAGGCCAAAGGCATGACTGAAATAAATGCTCGCCCTTCCTAAACACAGGGCTTAAGAGTTCTTTGTGCGGCTCCTGATTGGCGAGGCTACTACATTAGCAGCCAAAGTGCCAAAGATGTGGTTCTTAGACATTTACTATTTCATGGTTGTTTTGCCTTATTTGTATTCTGACATAATACTCAGCTTCAGAACATTACAAATAGCAATCAACAAAATTAAAATGAACACAGCTCTAGAGTATGCGGAAATGGCAGTAGAGGGGAATCGAAATCTCTAAACAAAAGCATGTACAGAGCAACAAGGCTTTATTTTGTTTAAAAGATACCTACCTAGATGGTAAGGGATATTTTCTCTCTGAAGACAGAGGAGGAAAAGCCAGGAAAGGAGACCTCTCTTGTGCTTTTTCTAGCCATTTTTAGAAGGCGCTTGAACAATCAGATTTGCTACAGTGAAACCATGGAAGGAATGGCAGAATGTGAGCTGTTCAGGACTCCCCACCCAAAATTGAAGTATTAGTTGATTTACAATGTTGTGTTAGTCAGGCGTACAGCAAAGTGACTCAGTCTTATATACAAAGTGTTCCATATATATATATATATATTCTTTTTCAGATTCTTTTTCCTTATAGGTTATTAAAATATTGAGTATAGTTCTCTGTGCTCTACAGTAGGTCCTTGCTGGTTATCCCCACACACTTTTAAGAAAAGTGAAAAGGGAGATTATCAAGTATAGAATTACAATTAATTTTACACAGTGAAAAAACAAAATTTACAAATACTTTCCAAATTTACTAAGAAAAAAATAGTTTTGCTGAATTCAGTGTACATTTTGGACTATAGTTTTTCTGCAGTCCACTGACAAATGTAATACATATACAACATTCCAGTTTATGGTTTTACTTAAAACTAAGAATGTAACATCTATATCTAATTGCTGTTTTAAACTTACTGTCAAATAAGTTTATGTTATTATCAAAACACCTCATGTACACCTTAACCAGCAAAGCCCATATGACAGTGCTAAAAGAAAGACGATTAAGTAGTCTTCAGAATTATTCTTTTTGAAATACAGACCAGCTCTGGGAATTCTGACTTGCTAAGTCTGGGGTGAGGCCCAAGCATGTTTTGTTCTTAAGATAAAAATCTCTAAACTCCCCAGGTGGTTCTGAGATGCAACTAAGGCTCAGAACCATATTGCTCTAAACTAATGGTTCTCCAAGTATGGTCCCCAGATCAGCAGCATTAGCAACATCTGGGCACCTGTTTCATCGCAGTTTCTGGAACATCACCCAGACCTACTGAATTAGGAATTCACTGGGGAAGGGGAAACACTCTGCAGTTTAACAAGCCCTCCAGGTGATTCTGATTCATGTTAAAGTTTAAGGATAGCTGTTTAATCCAAAACTTGCTTAGGTCAAAACCATCTGTCTTGTGATTACTAAAAGCTACCAAACCTATCACCAGACTTCTTTTTTTTTTTTTTTTTTTTTTTTAACAGTTTCTACCTTCAACACACAAGTCAAAATAAATCTCAAAAACATATTACTCCATATAAGGATCTAACAGCTGATACTTTGGAAAAGTTCCTACAAGCAATCACTTTTGCCACCCTGATCTCAGCCACTAGCTCCTTCCCAGGTGAGCACAGAGGTCAGAGAACGTTTGCTATAAAGGCCAGATAGTAAATGTTTTTTTCACAGCAGGTCAAATGGTCTCTGTCTCAACCACTCCTCTGACATTCACAATACACAAATGAATCGGTGTGGTTGGGTTCCATTAAAACTTTATTTACAAAAACGGGTGTCAGGCCAGATTTGGCCCAAGAGCTGTACTTTGCTGACTGCTGGGTTTAAGAAGTGATGGCAGACTAGGTGAGAAAAAACAGAATGAAATGCACTCTCTCCCAAGAACACAAACTTATCCACTCTGAAAGCTGCTTCCAGGTGCAGGACAGACTATGAGAAAAAGGAGAGAAAGAGGAAAGTGTTGTGCCCGTCACTTATTCACACAGCAACTGTTAATTAGGTGCGTACTATGTGCCTGGAACCAAACATCAAAGCCCTCGCCCCCAGAGACTCAAGTCCAACAGAAGAAAAAAATAAAAATAATTAGAAAGAAACAATGCACTATGGTACAGCCAGACAATGGAATATTATTCATCACTAAAAAGAATGAGCTGTTAGGTCATGAAAAGACAATGGGAAACAAATGCATATTACTAAATGAAAGAAGCCAATCTGAAAAGACTACATACTATATGATTCCAACTATATGACATTCTGGAAGAGGCAAAATTCTGGAGACAGTAAAAGCATCAGTGGTTGCCAGGGGTTGGTGGGAGGGAAGAAAGGGATGAATAAGCAGAGCGCAGAGTACTTTTAGGGCCGCGAAAATACTCTGTATGATATCATAATAAGATATGTGTCATTATACACTGTCCAAACCCATAGAAAGTAGAACACCAAGAGTGAACTCCATTGTAAAGTATGGACTCTGGGTGATTATGATGTATCAGTGTAGGTTCATCGATTGTAACCAATGTGTCACTCTGATGGGGGATGTTGATAATGGGAGGGGCTGCGTATGTGCCAGGGCAGGAAGTACATGGGAAATAAATGGCTGTATCATCATCTCAATTTTGCTATGAACCTAAAAGTACTCTAAAAGAAAGTCTATTAAAACAAACAAACAAAAACAGTATTCCCTATGCAGGTAATGAGAAAAGAGATCTGATAGGACTATTGGTTGAGCAATCTTAGAATGTAAAAATAATGCCAGTGAGACATCTGATACTATATTGTTGTTCCAATCATGATAGTTCTATTCCAATAAGTCACACTATCTAGCCCTTTAATTCACTGACCTCTGCAAACGGTTTCAGGATTAAGTGGACTAATTGCCTACAGGGCTGAAGAAAGAAGCCTGGTCTAAAGAAGGACCAAACTCTGTAATAACAATAGTAATAATGACCCCAAACAGCATCCTGCTTTGACCCTGTCGAGTCTCTCACTTTGGAGGTGTCTTGCCATTAGACTGTATATTCATGGAGAGCAAGTCCATATCTTTTTTCATTCCTGTATCTTCAAGAACTAATGTAGTATCTGGCAAGTGGAAGGCACACAATATATATTACGTATTAACACGAAATGAATAAACTACCATTAATTGAGTGGCTACTGAAAAACAAGAAAGGGCTTTAATATTAATCAGATTGTTTCAGGAGAAGCTAAGATGTTTCAGGAGAAGCTAAGAAACAGATAAATTAGGTCTGGATCTTCAGGAATGAATAGGATACAACACTTGGAGAGAAAGGAGAAAGATACTGCAGTAGAGGACACAGCAGGTGCAGAGGTATAAGGCTCAAGACTAACACATTAAAGAAACAAAAGGAAAGATCAACATAGCTAGACCATGGGGTAAAACAATGAGAAAGGGAAGGCGACAAACTTAGAAAATGAAGGCAAACTGAGATGTACCTTGTATGTCTGAGAAATTCACAGATGATCCGGATATGTAGCACTGTATCATACAATCTGGAAACCATCATGGTCAAACACCTAAATTTTAAAAAAGCCCCACTAGATCACTCTGGCTGCAGCACAGAGGACCAAAGAGGGGAGCATTACAGGAGAATGCTTAACAGACCCAGGGAAAGATGGAAGGAGTTGATTGAACCAAAACAGAGACCAGTAGAATGGATGGGAGGAAAAGATTTGAGAGGCTTTTCTGAACTTGCATAGACATTATTTCCAATCAGATGGAGAAGAAAGAGCTAAATGAGATTCTCCCCTTTCTCACCTGGGAGACTTCAGACCAGATAAAGTCAGGAATTACAGCAGGAGAAGCAAGCTTGGAATGCAAAGATAAACGTTAGTCTGTTGTGTCTGTGTTGAATTTCAGGTGTTTGGGATAAGATAAAGAAGTATAGTTCTCAAATGTTTAATAGAATAACCTATATGACAGCACCCTGAAAGTTTGAAAATACAATGCAAACAAAAAGTACTAATAGTTTTGATAACTGAGATATGACACACTATAAAATGTATTCTGAAACCAGAGTAAGAGGTGCAATGAGAACATTCTCAGGGATTCACTGGAGACCACTGCAAGATCTCTCCCTTTCATGTTTCTGGTATCCACTGCCTGGAGGAAGCCCAGTTCTTCCCTTACTGATAAGTACCTCTGTGAACTTGAAGGCCTAAGGGCAAAACTTAGAAAAAATAAATGTTTGGTCCTCCCAGCCCCAGGGTTTCTCTAGGTCCTCTCCAGGCCAGGGCAAACCTATCAGTTTTAGCCTTTCACTGGGCTACCCTTAGTGAAAGACTCCACAAATGACACAAGAGAGATCTAGTACCCAAGTCTTTGTAAAAGCAGGTATAGTGAACAATACAATGCACATATTAGGTCGGAGGGTCAAATGCAGCCTTGCTAACCCCAAGGAATGTAGTGGTACACATGTGGGATATGGGAAGGGACAGTTTATTCAGAGAGCATACACCACAGGTCATAAAGCCCCAGTCCCTGATGTGCAGGAAAATATTTAATGAATTAATAAGGTGACCCTGTGGCACATGAACTTGTTTTTCCATCCAGACTTAAAGCAGACATTTTCTGGTTGATTAAAGCCAAAAGAGATGTTTTTGCCAGCATATCCAGAATAAACTAGTTTTCTAAAAATAATATATTGGCTTCAAAAAGTTCATAGAATACCAAAAATATTATCTGTAAATTTAAGTGATAAGATTATGGAATATTTTATTTTTTCTGGGGACAGGTCTCTGTATTTTCTAAGTTTTCTATTGGACAAATACCAAAAATATTAAAGTGATTAAGTTTGGGTGGTGGGATTATGATTTACTATCTTTGGGGACATGAGAATCACATGAGTATCCTGAGTATCACTCATCATATAGGTGATCAATAAACCTTTCGTAAGAGAGGAGGGAAAAAGTTATCAGCTGGAAAGCTTTTATCTGAACATTGCCTTCAAGTTTATTTTATAATGTGCTTGAGGAAGTGATTAAGATTGTGCATTTTCCTTCTCAGCATACCATGGCATCACCACTGCCAGTTTGTGTGATATACAGTAGTAGAAGCAGAAAATGGGGATTTAGTTACATCTCTTCTTTTGAACGCCTTTATTGGGTCTCTTAGAACTGAAGGTTTCTAAGAGATTCATCAGGTTAACTCTGCAACAGCTTACAACTTTTTAAAAATTGATAAAAGCAAGACATTCAAACACAATGATATAAGCAACTTAAAGATGTAGGAGGAGGGAGTGGAAAATAGACTGATTTGTTCCAAGAAATGCAGACATTCAGAGGCCAACTAGGCTTGCACCTTTGAAAAGATATCAGCAGAGACTCCCCTTACCTCCTCCCTGCCCGTCCTCCCCCCACACTGCTGAGCAATTCTGCAGAAAATATGTCACAGAGAAACAATATTACCCTCAAACCTTAGGAGGTACCTATGTTCCCAAATTGAATTTCTAGAAGTGACAATCTGAAAGTTGCTGGCTGGGCTGAAAACTAACTATGCCCTTGAAGACGACACAGAATCCCTGGAATTTTGGACACGAATATATCAACTCCAGAAGTTTGATATTTCTGGCTTCCTGCCCAGACTCCAGTTACTGTTTGAGTATTTCTAGTTCTGTATAGGTACAATTTTCCTCTCCTTAAGATGCTAAAACCAAAGCTAAGAGTCACCCTAATTAATGGAATTCATTTATTAAATCAAAAGTAACCAGTGACCAGGACTAACACCTTTTATGCTATACAAGATAGTTGATTAGCTCTTTTTAGACTGCTACAAAAAATCTGATAGGGGATAGATGGAAAAGTTCTATATTATTATTAAAATAAAACATTTCTGATCATGTAGTCCCTCTATTGAAAAATTAGTGGCGTATATACTGATCTAGGCTTTGAGAATGAACTACAGCTGAGCCATGCTCTAATCCTAAACACTAGTTGAGTCTACCTCAAAAACAGTGGTAGAAATAGAGGCAGACATATGTTCTTCCTTAATAAAGGAAAAGACAAGGAAACATACGTATTAGGACTGAAGTTCTAGAACTATTCAACTGTTAAAAGGGAAAATGAAATTTGTTCTATTTCAAGCATTTGCTTCACAGACCAACTCACTCTAAGGCAGTTTGTAAAACTCACATTTTTTTTTTTCTATCTCATATGAAGAGACACCAGCGGTGGCTAGTGGGGCTGGGACAGGATAGTGGCAGACACAGAGGATGCCATGGCCCCGGCACCATCCTCACTTTGCACTGGAAGAGACTTTTACTCCTTATTGTGTGTCATAATCGGAGGCGAGGGGAGAGAAGCGGAGAAAGAAACAGAACTGTCTCCTTATTCCTCAAAATCCAAATGTTGGAATGACTCTTCCCCTGTTTTCTTCTTCTTCAAACTGTTCGATCATTAAGGCATCATTCTAGGCAGCTGCTGATTGGGGTTCTTAGCATTAGAACAAACTTAATGTCTAACCAGAACAGGAATAATCACTGCTGATAATGGGGGAGGGGGGGACTTCCCAGAAACCATCCATTGAAAGAGACTAAGAACAGCGGTAGGCCTTAAGAGACAGTTTTTCTCAGTAAAATCCTGGGTCCTTGGAAGCTTCTAAAAATGGTGCTTCTTATGTTAATTCCCCCGAGGGACCCCTGGGTTGAGGATCTGCAAACTCAGCTAGCGTGAACAGCCAAAGGTCAGAAACCAGACTATCACCATCAGAGTTCCCAGGTAGATTATGTCTTGTCACAGGTCAGCTGAGAGCTCAGAACTTGGGGTGCTAGGAATGCATACAGTCAGGATATTCACACCAAAATGGGAGGAAGGAATGGATTTCTCCCAGCTCCCAGGCTAATAATGAGACTTGAAAGAACCTGGTTCCATCTGTAGAACAAAGTCAGTTGACTGAATGCAGCTGTGTTCGTGTCCCTCCATAATAAACTAGAAATAGAAATTTTTAGCTCTGCCCAAGCCTGAATCCTCACCCTTTCTTCCTAGAGGCTGCTTACTTGTTCAAAGTTAAATGGGCCCACAAGGGAATGCATCACAAACGCTAAGCTATGTTAAAAAGAAGACTTTATAAGCAATAATCTGTCCAGAGATTCCAACTATTTTTCAGTTAAGCATTTACCACTCAATATCAAGTATTTCCTTGTCTTTTCTTCCTCTTTATCACTGCAAGATTTGTAATTTGGGGATTTTGGTTTTGATAAGAAAAAGTCCTTTGATGTCTTAGAAAAATAGCATATACTGTTTTAAATGAATTGTTATTAATAAGTTTATCTTTAGATTAAGCAGGAAATAAAGAAATCTGACACCAGATTATAAAGAAAACATTCTTCTGCCCCATTTGATTATAATTGCCAAATGTTAGGCAATACTTGTAGAGCTACTATTAACTTATTAATTTGGGATTGACTTGGAAAACTGATCCTTTCTCTCAAAACCTCCAGCTAAATTAACGTAAATTGAAACTAGCTATTATTACATGGCGTTTTGGATAGTTTTTCTTTGGTAGCACTGAGTTAAATACATTTATTTGAATGTTTTGGGTTTACATTTGAAAACCTCCTCTATTTTTTCTTTATATGAAGAGCCATCTGAAGATGTTGGCTCCACAGTTTCCAGCAAAAATGTTAATTTGCAACCACAAAGCTACACTTTGAAAATGTTTCTTTACTTTTGAACTGGCGATTCTGTAGAGACGCTCTCCTGCTCAACACTCAAAGAATAGGAAGGGTGCTAATTTTTTGTTTTTCTTTAAATTTGTGGGCTCCTATTTATTTCTCAAGCGTAAACCCCAAACGCTTGTTTTGTTTTTACAAATAACCAGGTGACTGTGCGTAGTATGAATATTTCCTCTAGTCAGCTTAAGTTCAATGCTTATCAAAGTTGATGTTCAATTTTAATATTAATAATTATCCTCTCTTGGCTGTAACTGAAATCATAATCATCCCGAAAAGACTACCAATTAAAATATCCATTTGCCTATATGGAAAGTACCCTTCCCTAGAATATCCCAGGCATCTTTAAAAGGAAAAAAAAGTACCCTTAACCTCATCTTGCAAATAGAGGCTTAAATTTTACCAACAGGTCAGGGACAGGGTCAAGAATAACAGAGGTAAGAAAGAACACTAATGCTTATTTTCAACCCCAACCCGAAAGGATTTTTTAAATCACACAAAAACTCTTTTTTCCCAGACTTCGTTAAAAACAAACTTGTAACATGAGAACAAGGCTAGTAGTTAAAAGACCTTTCCCAGCTGCGGGTTTCGGAGCTACTACCAAATGCCGTGGAAAGAGAAAAGCACTCAAAGCTGCTCTCCTTACCTGAGATGAAAGCAGTGCACCAGCTTCGTTACTATTATAACCATCTTTCCCAGGTCAAGAGCACGGAACGCCTGGATGACAAGAAGTGTAAAAGGAAGCGACGATGTTGAGCCGCGGCGAGAATCTTCCCAGGGAGCTGGTGCCCTGACACACCTCCTCTCTCTGGCTCCGAAGAGAGGCAGCTCTCACTCTCCCTTTACGGTGAACCACAGCCTGTCATTTGTGCTCAACCATCCAGCAGCTGCTAGAAGCATCGGGCTGAAGCGCGGGCACGAGGACCAGGAACACGAGACCAGCGCTGCTGAGCCGGCAGAGCGGCTGCGGCCGGGACTCCCAGGGAGCCCGCGGCTGCGCGGCCGCAGCTGAGGGTCGGACAGCCGCACGTTACAGGGCAGAGGTCAGCCTTTCAGGAGCAAGGATCAGCTGCCGCAAGAGCCTCCACACTCCCCCCAGCCCAGCGCGAGCCAAACGCGGTTATAAGCGCAGAGCGGTCCCAGCTACTGAGCATGCTCGGCTGCCGGGGCTCCAACTAGGCCTTGCACGTGTAACTTATTTTCCTGATCTGAGAAAGGGAGAACCGAAAGGTGGGCCGAGGGTGAGATTTAATGGAGGTAATTTCTAGAACAGGGAGATGACCTCCTCCCCACCTTCCCCCTTCCAAAAAAAGAAAGAAAGAAAGAAAGAAAGAAAGAAAGAAAAACACATCGCACTGCACTTAGCAAATATTTTTGATTGATAGGTTGATGGAGATGTTTGAATGCTATCAGTAATGTTTAGTCTTTAACTCTCTCCCTACACAATTAAGTTGACTCTGGGGTCAAGTGTGTGGTCTAGGTAGTAAAAGGGATTTAACTCAGCAAATCGCTGTAGCTCAAAAACTGGATATGGATTTGCCAATATTTGAAAGTCTAGCAAAGTGCTATGAATTAATTGATCTCTACACAAGTGAAATTTGCCTAGAGATAATTACTTTAAGAAAAACAAGTCTTTTATAAAACTGTGGAATTTTCAAAATTTAAATGTTAACCTATATTATAATAACATTTTGAAATTTAACTCTTTCAGATGGCAAGCTCCGTGAAAGCACAAACGTTGCTTATCCGTGAATTGTAAAGCCAAATCCTCTTTCCTGGGCTTGGTGAATGGCAAGTGCTCATAAATGCTGGTGTGACAGTGAATTGTGGGTTTGTTAGTTAATCTGTAAATAGCGTTTACAGGAAGGCTTAAGTTCTTGAATTTTGATAGGAACCTTAATTCTAACTTGACCTCAGCTTTGCAGTTTGGGCCCAATGACGCTAATTTTTTGTCATAAGTGTCCAGTGCATAAGCAAATTGGCTTTTAAATAGGATTTTCATTTTTGTGTGCTGTGTGTGTACCCATCCCCTTTTGCACTCTTGCAGCCCTCCTAAGATGCTCTTTGCCAAGGTGAGCCAAATCCAGATCATGTTGAAATCAGGGACATTGACTCTCCATGGTTTGCACATAACACAGTTATTTCGTTTTGAAAAACTTCTAGCAAGTCAATTCTCCCAAGTCTGTGGAGGATGAATCCAAGAGGATTTCATGGCTGAAATGGAGCTATAGCCTGAAAGCTGGGCCTGTGAGAGTCCGGACAGGAAACATGGGTGAGCTAGGAGTCAGGCGTTTCTTGAATCCTTACCAGGTGCCACCTTGGCCCGTTGATCCAATCCCTTAGGTCAGGAAAGTTCTTTCTCTCCCCACCACCCCGTATCTGTCTCTCTCCCTGTCTTTCTCCCTCTTTCCCTTCCTCTCCCTCTCCCTGTCTTTCTCCCTCTTTCCCTTCCTCTCCCTCTCCCTCTCCCTCTCTTCCTCCATCCTCTGACTACCCTCCACACTCCCTTGAAGACTCACGTGCTGCTGGAATCCAGAGCCCTTCCTGGCTCCCCTCCCCCATGCTTCTCCAGAGCATACTTTTATCATTACACTTTCTGGATTGTCTTTAACTAAATTAGGTCCCACCTACCACCAGCTGTGAATGCCTTAAGCATACAGACAACACTGGCTATACAATTGTATACATCTGCACAATTACTGGTTTTCACTTGTTTTCCGTTTAGATTAAGGCACAGGTGGGAGTCCTAATTGGGGTGACCAATTAGAAAATTGGTGGAGTTAATTTAGGGACATTTCCTAGGGGAAGTGATTCCAGATGGAAAAATAAAATTTTCATATAACCAAGTCAAATATTTCATAACTGGAAAGGAAGATGCAGACCTTTTTGTACAAACCTGATAAGTATAAATAAGTACTAATAAGTACAAATAATCAGGGTGGAGCAAACAGATGGTCTTTAATCCCTGCATCTTTGTCCTGAATAGAAATAGAAACAGAAAACGAAGCACATCTGCCCTTGCCGTGGGCCCTTTGGACCCACTCATTTTATCTCATAGCAGAGATTCCTTATACCATTGCCCTCATTCACCTCCTACAAATTTTTGCTATTCATTAATTGCAGTAAAGCTGGTTCTCACAGGTTACCCAGGATGTCCAAATCATCAAAGCCAAGAATTTCTGTTTTGATGACAAAATCATAGCTATCATTTCTTTGGCACCTTATTCTCTGCCAGGCACAGCTAAATTCTTTACAAACACTGCATTTCATTGCCACAAGAAGCATCTTTTAATAGCACTTATCACAATTTTATACTTTGAATTTACAGTGTATAATATGTTTGCTGACGTCAAAAGAAAACAGGCACAAACAATAATTGGTCATGGATATGGATAGAATATTATCATGTCGGATGATGAAACCAAGGCTTTGAGAGCTCAAGATAATAGAGCTAACAGGTGGAGCTAGGTTTGAAGCCTGACCGTCAAGTGTCAAAGTTCATCTGTGCTTCACCAGTGGAGATTGCAGCCACTCCTCCGGAGCCCTCACGCCCTGTTCAGATAGCAGAGCCCAAAAGGAAGCAGAAAGACTCCACCTTGAGAAGATCAGCCTTTTAAAGAAGCCAACGTTGTACAAAGTGAAAAGCGGAGATGGAAAACCTGGGTCTTTGGTGAATATCATTGAATTGACACATTTATCCAGATGCCTACCTTACCTCACTTTTTGGAATGTGAGCTAATGAAATCTGATTAAAGTCACTTTAAATTGGGTTTTCCTGGGACTTTCCTGGTGACATAGTAGTTAAGAATCCACCTGCCAATGCAGGGACACAGGTTCAATCCCTGGTCCGGGAAGATCCCACATGCCACGAAGCAGCTAAGCCTATGTGCCACAAAGCAGCTAAGCCTATGTGCCACAACTGCTGAGCCTGCGCTCTAGAGTCCGTGCTCTGCAACATGAGAAGCCGCCACAATGAGAAGGCCGAGCACCACAACGAAGAGTAGTCCCTGCTCGCCACAGCTAGAGAAAGCCCCTGTGCAGCAACGAAGACCCAATGCAGCAAATAAATAAATAGGGTTTTCTTTGCAGTCAAAAGCCTCCGAGATAAGCTTTTTTCACTTTCTTAATCAAAATGTTAAAATGATTAAGAATTAACTCAATTTCTTTTTTTAAAATAAATTTATTTTATTATTTTATTTTTGGCTGCATTGGGTCTTCATTGCTACACGTGGGCTTTCTCTAGTTGTGGCCAGCGGGGACTACTCTTTGTTGTGGTGTGTGGGATTCTCACTGCAGTGGCTCCTCTTGTTGCGGAGCACGAGCTCTAGGCACGCGGGCTTCAGTAGTTGTGGCACCTGGGCTCAGTAGTTGTGGCTCACGGGCTCTAGAGTGCAGGCTCAGTAGTTGTGGTGCACGGGCTTAGATGCTCCGCTGGCATATGGGATCTTCCCGGACCGGGGATTGAACCTGTCTCCTGCATTGGCAGGCCGATTCGTAACTACTGTGGCACCAGGGAAGTCCATGAATTAACTCAATTTCTTAGCATAGCACTTGAGAACTTTCTCCTGACCCATTTGTGTTTGTACCTTTGCCTCCCATTATACTCTGCCATGCATTTTACATTCTGGCTGAGCTGGACTCCTTGCTCTAACTGTACCCTTTGCTCTCCCACAGTCCACTCTGCCCTCATCCTGCATTTTCTCCTAAGTTCTATTTGTCATATACGTGAGTCTCTTCCTTACTGATGATAAACTCCTTAAAGGCAGGAATTGGATTCGTCTTTGTGTCCCACTGTATGTTTCACATGGTAGGATCCAAGTGGAGATTTGCTGTGTTACTGAGCTGAATTCTGGAATGTGTGACCTCAAACTTTTGTATTAGTAACTCCTTACAAAAGTAATAGGGATAATGCCCTCCTCAGTTCCATGAGAACTTGCTTCTGGAAGATGGAAAGTGCTATTCCATGATTCATATTTTTTAAAGAATTTTTTAAAAATCATTTTAAAAAGAATTCCGTCTCACTCCTGTGGGCCTGCGTGTTTCCACACAGAAGTTCTATTCGGAAACTTCAGTGTCCAGTGTCAGGCAGTAAAGTTGAGCATTGGCTGTTTAATACTCCATTTTCCACAAACTTAATCCCCAAGGCCAGTGGATTATGGAGCTTTTGAGTTAAATTTATAATGTACTTCAGTTCTTGACAGGGAAAATAATTTTCTCTTGCATGATACACTATTTTCTCAGCATTCATTTTCAGGTGGTATGTGTTGACCTAAAACAAACGGACTGCCAGATGTTTCTCCAGCAAAGATGAGCTTTATTCAGTATCGGCAAGAATTGCTATGTATTATTGTTAAAGTCAATCAGTGTATTTATGGGTAAGATATAATAATAGTGTTTATTAGTCAGAGCCCCGCAAGGAGACGGAAACCCCAGAGCAATTTGAAAAGAGATGGCTTAATATGAAGAATTATTAACTATTTTCAGAGAAAACTACCAAAAGGGAATAAAGAGAACTCTAAAGAATACCCCAAGGCTGAAGAAGTATCCAAGGAAGGAGGCTCTCCCCAGGGCTGGGACTCAGCCCTCTTTGAAGTGGTTGCTGCCCACTGGATGGTGGAGAAGTTTACAGCGCTGGTCCACAGTCAGCAAGCTGAGGCTTGCAGGCATGGACCGTGGGGGGCTGTGACTTACAAGGCGAAAGGCTTCTGCAGTGATGCTAGTGGGCTGAGGCTAGTTGGTAGGACATTGCCTGCTGGGGTGCTGATGAGATTTGCTGGGAGGCTGCCTGTGGAAGCCGCTGTTGTACTGGCTGGGAAGCTGGCTGGATACTGGCTGGACTCGCCGAAAAATTGCCAGGGAGCCACGTGCAAGAGGTATTGTTGAAAGAATCTAAAAAAGAGTGGATATATATATTTGTATAACAGATTCACTTTGCTGTACACCTGAAACTAACACTGTATATATATATAAACACTGTATTTATATATAAACTAACATTGTATATCAATTATACCCCAATACAATTTTTTTTTTTTAAAGAGGTTTTGTTGAACCCTCTGGGCACCCACAGAACCCAGCTGAATCCAGCCGTGAGGATGTGCCACTGAACTTACTGATGTGAAGCTGGAGTGACTGTAGAACTCTCCAGATGCTGCTGCCTGGAGATGGGAAGATGTGTGAACTCAGCTAAGATGACTCCAGAACTCACCTGCAAACTGCCTTGGGGGCTACGGCTGCACTTACTGCTGGAAATCCTATTGGGGCACTTTTGGAACTCACTGAAAAGACTTCTACAGGGGTGTGGCTGAAACTCACTGAAGGTGAGCTGCACTGAACATCCTGCATGTTAGCCCAGCATTGCAGGAGCACGAATGCTGGAATGCACACAGGAACCAGGAAGAGGCATCCCTACCTCCTGCAGTGTCCCTCCAGCGCCCTCTACTGACGAAGCTTAACATCATGCCATCTGGAAAGAAAGATTTCAGTATCACAAGCAGTCAAAGAACGATGGATTTGGAGCTGAGAGGCAATAAATTAATAACTGACAGGCACAGCGCTTTTGTCAAAATAACTACTTTATATTAAAAGTATCTCTTTACTCATTCGTCTCTTCCACTAGCAGATGATACGTAAGTGTTTCAAAGGTAAGGATAATCTTTATATTTTAGGTGTAGCATAGTGTTTGGCTCATACTATGTATTTAACAAACATTTATCAAAATGTGGTACTGCATGTACATAAATATTGCATCCTGCACTGAAAGAACTCACTTGGTCTGCAAGCCCTAGGTGTGCCCAAATTTAGTTGGCATGAAGGGAGTTATTTCTGTTATTTTCATCATTTGCACAAAGAAGGAAAATTGCAACAGTGGCAATTGACACATTGTACATCTGTAGAGTCACTAGTTTCTAAAAATGAACTTTTTGCAGTCCCTTGGAATTTTGCTTGGGGTTGACTGACTGGAAATCCTCCATGAATCACTAGGGCAAAAAATCCTCCCTTCTTCTGAGAGGGAGAATATTCTACTCAGAAATACATTGAGAAAAAAAAGCAATTATCCTAGTAAGCTGAATGATGCCCATTTCACATAGATTTTAGTAAAATGAAAAAACAAAACAAAATAAAAATGACTCAGATATATAACAGGAGGCGTGTGCTTCACTCTGCGTCCACAAGATCCATTTCTGTGACATTCTGACAAAGACTGAATTTCATCTCTTGGTGAAGGTATTATCTGTGCTGAATGAGTTTGGGAGTTGAATAAAGAGATGAATTTATTTAGTCGATATCAAGTATCCAATCAATACTTCATGAAGAAGAGAAATCAAAGTATAAAGTATAGGCTTAGCTACTACAACAATAAGACCCCAAAATACAGTGGCTCAAAAAAGATATAAATCGATTTCTTTCCCATGTTACATCTGTGAGGTAGGCTCTGCTTCATAAAGTCTTCCAGGGACTCAGGTTTCTGCTTTCTTGTTGCTTGGGCATTCCTTAGAGTGTCCTCTTGTCCCCACGGTAGAAGACAGCTCACTGGCAAAATTTAGCCCAAACTCTGCTGTAGCATTGGCTTAGGGATAAGGGGAAGAAATGGCAGCTTTGGTCACGAGTTTGTCTGAAGTTGTAAATCATCTGTCCAAAGTGAGTGTTTTAATCAAATCCAATGGCAAAGCAAGGACATCTTTATCCTCCTGGAGTGGTCATCTTTTTAAATCTCAACAAAGACACTCTATGCTAGTTTTGCCTTGAGCAGCACCTCTCAGTTCCAGCCCACATAAAAAAGGAAGAAAGCAGAGGGTAATTAATTCCCTTTGCAGGAAATGAGGTTGCACTTCCACTCAATCCCATTGGCTAGAACATAGTCACGTGGGCACAACTTACTGCAAGTTAAAATGGGACATGTAGCCTCTAACTGATAGGGGGTTTTATTATTAAAAAAGAGGAAGAAGAGATACTGAGGGAAAGTTAGCAGTCTCTACTACACAAAGATTCTCTAATCTGAGATATTTAATACTAAGCAAAAATTTTAATTATTTTTTATTTAGGAATATGCTGAATATTCTATAATAATAATATTGATTAATATTGACTATAAAATAGTGTTAACTATTCTGAATATGTTAAGTGGTTAGAGGATCAAGGTCAGCCTTCACCGGTTCTATTACCTTGTTTTATTAAATTAATATATAGGCTGCTAAAAAGATGAAAACCATTCACCTTTAAAAAACAAATTGGTAGCTAATATGCCAAGAAACAAACACACACATGAAAAAAAATGGGGAAAAAAAATGAAGGAAACAAAAGAAATATCTGGAGAAATACAGCTGAGTAGGAACAGAGGTACAAAACTTAATTTGAAACACAAAAATTATTAAACAATAGCAAAAAGTATACCAACAGCCTTGGAGGAAGGACAGTAACATCATTAATGTTTGAAAGATGTCATCTGGGGTAAACCAAAGATATGAAGAGCAGGAACAGAGATGCAAGTTGTAATTATTTAGAAATCACACTGTGATACACTCATTTTGAAGGGGTAAAGTAATGACAGAAATAACCACAATTGAAAAGAAAGCATAAGATATTATACGACAATATTTTCCATAACTATGCAAACAAATTTGAAAACCTGAAATAGATGATTTTACAGAAATTTAAAAATAATTGACACCAGAAGAGATATAAAACCTAAACAGATGAACAGCCACATAAGAAACCCCAGAAGTAATCAGAGAAACCCCAAATAAAAAATGGTTTTTTGGATGATTTTTTTTCAAATTTTCAGAACACAGAGAATTTCAATGTAATTTAAATTGTTTCAGAGCATAGAGAAAGAAGGAAGGCATCTGCATCAGTCAGGGTTCTCCAGAGAAACAGAACCAATAGGATGTGTATATTAGTCAGCTCATACTGCCATAACAAAATACCATAGACTGGATGGCTTAACTAACAGGAGGCTAGAAGGCAGAGATCAGGGTGCCAGCATGGTCAGGTTTTGGTGAAGGCTGTCATCCTAGCTTGCAGATGGCCACCTTCTCACTGTGTTCTCACATGATAGAGAGAGCAAGTTCTCTGGTGTCTCTTGTTATAAGGGCACTAATCTCATCATGAGGGTCCCACCCTAATTACTTTCCAAAGGCCTCATCTTCAAGTACCATGATACTGAGAGTTGGTGCTTAGACATACGAATTTTGGGGGTGCATTTTCAATCCATAGCAGTTTGTGTGTGTGTATTGAGAGAGAGCAAATATTAATGCAAAAATCCTAAAGAAAACATTAACATGTTGAATTTAACAGTATTAATGCTATAAAGTATCATGACCAGGTAGAGTTCATTGGATGAATACAAAAATAGGTCAATATTAGGAAATATGTTTAATTCCAATAATAGGTCAAAGGACAAAAAGATAAAACAAACATGTGATTGTCTTGTAGAAGCATAGTAGAGCCATCTTTTCTGGCCAAAGGAACTGAGAGAGAGGAGCCTTAAGAGCCTGAGAATATGGGAGAAATCCCTGAAATGAGAGAGCTGGGGAAGGGGACTCCCTAATTATATGTGTGACCTGACACAAACCAAGCTTACACCTGATCTGTGCATGTACAGAACAGGAAAAAGAAGCACGGCAAAGAGTTTGAGAACTTTAATATAAAACAGTACACAATTCCAAGAATGGCCCATGAGAGGTGCATGTGCAGTTCAGACACAACACAGCATAGCAAAGCTTTGAAAATTGAACTGACAATGCAACCACAGTCAACTGATTGCAAGATAGAACTTTCCGTTTGAATGTTGCCTGATTGCTAACATCAGTCAACATTCGCCACAGGATTTTAACAGGACCCAAATTCTCACAACATAATATTCAAAATGCCCATGGTACATGTGAATTTACAAAAAAATACCAGAAAAATATGACCAATACTTAACAGAAAAGATAATCAACAGATGCTAACCCTGAGTCAACCAGATGTTGGAATTATCAAAACTACTACTCAGGAATAAAAAAGACTGGAAGAATGATGTATGCAACAATGTGGATGAGTCTCAATTGTATATGTTACATACACAATAGGGTACATTCTCTGTGATTCCATTTATATGGAAGTCTGGAAGAGGCAAAACTACAGGGATGGTGAACAGATCTATGGTTGCCAGTGGTTAGGAGTATGGGGAAGAACGGACTACAAAGGAGGGTCGTGATGGAATTTTTTGAGAAATGGAACTCCTCTGTTCCATCTTGATGGTAGTTTGGCTGCATGACTCCGTGTGTTTGTCAAAACTCATAATATACAGCAAATAGAGTGAATTTGTTGTGTAAATTAAAAATAAATATTAAAAATACTTTAAAAACTTATTCTTTCCTCCTTCTGAAGAATGATTTAACTACAACAATCCACCTCATATCTTACATGCTAATATTGCCCAGTATATTCGCATCACCTTGGTTTTATAGCTACAAATTGGTCATCATATTTCTTATTCTTTTTTATATTCAGTCTCCACTTTTTAAGGTTTACCAATATGTAAAAAAGTTTTTTTCCTTCTTGCCTCTCCTTTCTTTTTGCAATTACTGTTCTTTCTTAAGGAAAGTAGTACTTTCCTTAATAGTTCATTCAGCAGTATTTGCTAACTAAATTCCTCTTGATTATCCTAATAGACCATATTTAAATGATAGTTTATCTGGGTATAAAATCTAGAGTCTCAGTTATTTTTTCTGAACATTTTGACTACATTATTCCATTGTCTCCTTGCTGTTATCGATGCTATTTATAAGTCTGGGTTTTTTTGTGCCCCATTGCTTAATATCTTCTTTTTATTTCTGAGATTCAGTAGTGTAAGTATGTAGTTTTGTTATCCTCCTGACTACTTGCTTTGACTTTGAATCTTAGACTCCTACCTTTATTAAATTCTAAAGAGTTCCATGTTCATATCAGTTACAAAATTTGCCTCTCTTCTATTCTCACTAATGTCTTCCCATGGTGTACCAGTTACACATATGTTGAACCTCCTCATTCTATCCTTCATGTATGTTCATTTCTCTTTCACATTATTTTTTATCGTGTTGCCCTCAGGATAGTTTTCTTATTACAATCTACCAATTCACTAACACTCTATGTTCATATAATCTTATGTTTAATATTTTCAATAGCTATTAAATTCTAGTGACTATATATTTCTTTTCTACAAATTTATTTTTTCTTTTCAAAATTTGCTTGGCAATTTTCATAGTAACATCTTTCTCATGTTCTTGTTTGTTTAGTTTCTACTACTTTAATCATTTAACATGTTTATTTTATTCTTGTGTCTGATAATCCTGTTCTTGGGGGTGGGGTCTAGTCATATCTTTTTTCCCTGCTGATCTTTTTCATGGTAGACTTTTTCCATGTGTGTCTTATAATTTTAGAATGTGAGCTTATCTTCCTAGGATTTATGTATGGCAATCATATGTGATTTGATTTCAGTTATCCTAGGATTATAAAAAGTCTAGGAGCATATTTATGTTAATTTATTGGTATGTAGTTCCCAGACTACAGAGATGATGTCAATTTAAACCTCAAAATTGTGTGATCAGATCCATGATTATAAATTTACAAGGAATTATTAACTATTTTCAACTAGAGCCTTGGCTGAGACCAAAAATTTTCATTGTCACCTACCTATGTTAGGGACAGATAACTTTTAGTCTACCCTTTCCCATATGTGTATATAATTTCTAACTTCTTATCTTTTTGTAGGCTCAATTCCCTACATGCCATATCAGCATGGATTTATGCTCAGTTAATTTCCAAGCGTCTGGTTCATCAGGATTCACATACCCCTCTAAGAAAGCTGAAGTATCAACTTACAATCTTTTTGTATTGTTTCCTTCCTTTCCTTTTTGTCCTCTGGAGACTTCCCTCACTTTCTTGTGGGTATAGCTGTGTATGTTAAAATGATGTTTGCTATCTTCTATTTATCATTTCTATAATTTTGTATCGAAAAGATTTTCAGTTACTGCCCTCTTTTAAGAAAACCTTTTCTTTTTTAAGGTGATATTAAAACACATTAATTTGTCCACATCTCTGCAAACTCTAAAAATATTTTGATATTAATCTTGAAGGTATTTTAATAGCTTCAGATCAGGACAAAATTATACAACGTGGCCAATAAATGGTTCATGTGAAAAGACTAAAAACCTTTGAAAAGGTTAATAAACAATGTAGTAATCTAGAATTTTTGCAAATGGTTTCTTCTAAAGAAAACAATGAATACAGAAATGGTCAGAGTGGTATAATTGTGTAAATAACTTGAATTCTTCTCAGGCAAAATCCTGTATTAAGAGGTCTTAATTCCAACAAGAAATTTGAAGGTCTAGTATGCAAATTAATGGTTCTGGATGTTTACTGTTCATCAGTTCTTAGAGACATAAAAATGATTTAGCTCAGTGTTGGCAGGGCTGCAAGGAAAAGGGTAAATGCTTTTATGGCTGATGGTAATGTAAATGGGTGCTATTTTTCTAATGATCAAAAAGGAAATATGTAACAAGATCTTAAAAATACATTTATATCGTCTGACAAAAGAATGCTATTCCTGATTATATAGCTTTCTTCTGTTTTCATAGAAGGGGTCAGTGGTGTCTGGGTGTAAAACTCAGAAATGTATAATAAATGCATTAAAAACTCATAAAATTCAGTAGAACCCAATTATTTTTATTAATAAAATTGATATAAGTTTTAAAAGAGTAGAACTTAGATATAGATGACAACAATTGCAGCTAAAGTCGAGAACAGAGATAGTGTACTGGCCCTCAACACCATCATGACCTGGCATTTTTCCTTTTAAAAAAAAAAGTAATTTGATTTCTATGATTTTTTTGTTTGGCTGAAATAAGTATTATAACTGAGTTATTGAACACTTACAAAATTAGCACATTTCTATTCATTAACAGATGTTTAAATAAACTTCTCTAAAGTAGGTGAAATGAGATAATTATTTATTAAGGCATTATGCGCTAAATGGTAAACAAGGCATTGGCTCGTCATGCTAAAGTAATATAGTATAAGAAAATAGCAACCGACATTTTATGGCTATGAGTCCAAAGACAAATTGCCCTCAAACTGAGGTGGCGCAAGGTCGTATGTGAAGAATTTCCCTGCGCCTACAGGTGGGAGTTTTCTGGTGCCTTAGGAAACCATTGAGGGTGTCCTTCCCATCTAATGTCATGTGTAACATCAGGGAAGGAGAGTGAATTTCACAAATACATTTCCTTCAGGCCCTTGAGAACTATTCTCTAGCATATGACTTGCAAATAAAGCACAGAAACACTGGCTTGAGGTGACTCAGAGTTTCTAGTAGTAATTAAGAGAATTCCCATCTAAAAGAAAACACAGTTGTAGCGCTTTTTTTAAAATTTACGTTTTTATTTACATTTTATTGATGTTACATTTTTAGGTGTGAATCCATGTATGGAGCATTAGGGGGCATATTATGATTACTATTATTTTTGTTGTTGTTATTATTATTTGGGGAACTACCTTTTTTTGGTGGGCACTGAAACCCAAACTATCTAGCCTTTCCCTGCCTGGGGTTTGAATCTGCAGTGGAGATACAACACATAGGAAAAGAAGCACACGATTCATTTCAGATACAGATGTCCATGAGTTCCCACTAAAATGTATTATTAGTATCTGTTTCCAGGAGCACATATCTCCCTTCATAAATACTTTCCAGATGTGTTCCTCTTGGTTGTAATATAAAAATATGCTCATTTCCCCCCAAAAATATGAATAGGGTAACATCTTAACTAAATATGATATAATACTACAATTTATTAAAAACCCCAAATGTAAAACAGGCTGTAGACACGATCTATAACTATCACACACTCCTCCAAAGTAGATATATGACCCTTCTTGCAGCAGAATGCAAATACTTAACCCATTCCGTGTATTGAGTCTTAGGACATTCTCTCTCTCCATCTGACAAACTTGCTATTCATCCTGTAACTTTGTCCCTGTGTTTCTCAATCAGTTCCATCTCTCCTGACTCAGAACTTTGGCACACCTTTATATTTTGGTGATTTACTACGTTCTCCTCAGGGTTACCCCTCCCAGTTCAGGCTAGCCCTTTGCTGTACTTTCCCTAACTGCAAGTGGCATTTGTTCCTTCAATAAACTGAAGGACTAGTCTAACATCTATTTAAGAAGCCGTCAAATCCACTCCTCCATTTCACGTAGCTGGGCAACTGTTTCTCACCCACCCAGGAAAAGACTACAGGCTTGTTCTCTGGGGGGAAGTTTTCTGACTGGGAGACACCCAGGCATGGGTGTCTGGAAGAAGGCCTGACCTACAAAAAATGGGCCAATTAGAAGATGTAAGCAGACTGGATACTGAACCCTGAGGACTTTATTCTCCGCTCCTAGGATGCTGAAAGCCAGGCCTGCCTTTCTTCCTAAGGCAGGAAAGCGGAATGGTTTCCTTTGGGAAAATTCCCAGGCCCAGGGGAAAGTCCTAAAAATACCAACATCAGTGACTCCACAATTAAATGGCCCACTCAGATCACCTGACAGTGAATCTCACAGATAACAAGCCCCACTCACGGAGCCAGAGCTTCCAATCATCCCTCCCTTTTCAATACACATGGACAAGCAGGCATTAACAGGCATCTCAGAAGAGCCTCTAATATGAAAGATATAGAACCCCCCAAAAAAAGAAAGAAAAGAAAAACAGAAGGAAGCCACTTAGGAAAGACCTATATTAAGTAGGAATAAGAAAAAAAAATCCCTATCATTAATATCTTCAGCTGTGAATAGTTTTATATAGTTTTAATAATGTACAACATTGAACGTCAATCCAACATATCAAGCCAAAATTATGATACAGCTATACTGGAAAAAAGGGGGATGACACAGGCATATATATATATATATATATATAGAGAGAGAGAGAGAGAGAGAGAGAGAGACAGAGAGAGAGAAAGAGAGAGAACGAAAGAAAGTCCTCACCGTTTCCGGGGGAAAGTCAATAGGAAACGCCTAAAATTGAAAACATCAAAAAGTAGCAATACAGCTTATTATTTAGTAGGTAAATACCTAAATGATCAGCTAAAGTTGTTGATGGTTGCTCCCTCTAGGGAAATGAAGGAAGGATGAGTAGGGGACTAGTGTTGTTTTTCATAACAAATTTTGTGAAATCTTTTGCTACTTTATGTACATGTATAACTTCAACATTTTTTAAATTTAAAAAGGGGGGGTAAAAAGGAGCCCAAAATGGCACATCATTTAGAAAACTTTTTTGAAGTCTATGCAAAAATGATGAGGTCTTGAATCAGGATCATGGTAGAGGAAATTGAAAGAAGTGGACAGATGAACTATTTAATTGATTTCTGCCATTGTGGTCAGAAAAGATGCTTTGAAATGATTTCAACAGATAAACTATTTAAGTCACAGCATCTGAAAATAAGTTAGATATGGATATCCAGCTGGAGAGCATGAGGCATCCAGGATGAACACTAGGTATCTGGCTTGAGCAAGTGGATAGATGGTGCTGCCATTTGCTGAAGGAGAGGATTGAGGGGGAGGAGAAAATTTTAGGGGAGAAAATACTGAGTTCACTTTTAGAACTGTTTCAGTTAATTTGCCTATACATTTCCCCAAAAGAGGTAGGCCTGAGAGGTTGTTGGGTATGAAGTTCTAGAGCTCAAGACCCATAATTAAGCTAGGAATTATAGACCAAAAAATTGATAAAAAGTGATAAATGAGGCCATGGATATGTATTTTGTTTCCTTGCCCAATAACTCCTTCCCTCCCTCAGAGTTCCTGTGAGGACATTCATGTGTCTTGGCTGGGACTCACTCTGCTCTACTGCCACTGCAAGGATGGGACCCCGACTGACCCTCTAAATACCCCCTCACTATGGCCACAGTGCTCGGTTCAGGATGAACATGTAAACTGAGGTGAGTTTACCAGACGCCTTTTAGAAAAAGTGGGAATGGATATGAGAAGAATGTTCATCTTTTTCCTTCTAGAATTCTGGGCCAGGAAAGTCTGGAGCTGCCTGTGTCTCTCTTGGCTGTTGAGGGAGAGAGCCTGGCTGAGAATGAAGGCAACACGGTGTACAGCAGGGCTAAGGGACAGAGAAAACAGGACAGATTCTTACTATGATTAGTCACCTTCTTGGATTGAGCCAAGTTTCATTCTCTGAATTCCCCACTTATGTGAGCCAATAATTTCCCTTCCTAAGATGGTCTGGATTGCCCCGACAGTGTTCTGTCTTGTGAGTGGAAGTGGATAAGTTTGCCATGTCAGAGTGTAAGGGGTAAATAGAGCAAGTATCTAGAAGAGTACCTTACATGCCTCACAACTGTGAGTGGAGGAGAAGCCAGCAGGGGAGACAGAGAAGAAACTGTTGGGTATATAGAGAAAAAAAAGAAAAAAAAGGAAAGGAAAAGCCATGACAGTCATGAGAAGACTGTGTTCCCAGAAGCAGAAAGGAATCCACAATATTAACACTGCCCAAGGTCAATCAACACCTTGAAAAGTTGGCTGACCTCGAAGAAGTTGGTGAGAGCAGTTTTAGTGAAGTGAAACCTGGTAGAAATGGCTTGGAAAATGTGTGGGAGTTGGAGAAACTGAGAAAATAAATGGAGATAAATCATTCAAGAAGTAGAGTTTGTAGAAGAGGAGAGATCACATAGAAGCTACCAGGGCACAGGTCTAGGGAAAGTTTCTTTTTCCTTTTTCAGTTTTAAGAAAAGAGAAGCATGAGTATAATTAAATACTGATGAAAAGGACCTAGTGAAAAGGGAGAAATTGAAGTAGAGAAGTCTAATAATTTATCATGGGAAATCCACGAGGGACTGAGGGAAATGGGATCAGGAGCTCAGTGGAGAAGTGCCCTTAAATAGGAAGAGAGAAGGTGGCCATGTCGATGGATACAGTGAAATTGACTTTATAGGCTTGGTTGAGAGAGTTTCTATCTTACGAATTTATTTTCACTGTGAAATAAGAAGCAGGGTCATCTGCTGAGAATAAGGAGATGTGGAACATTTGAGTGAGGCAGGCAAGACCTGAAATAGTCACTGGGCCGGCACGTGAAATAACACTGGATTGTTCGGTGGGGTTGAGGGCCTAGATCAGGTTGTGTCCAGGAATTTAAATGCATGTACCCTGCAGAGTTGAAGGAGTTGCTCAAGCAGTGAGGGGATAGCATGGGTGCAGGCAGGGAGGGAAAGCTGAGTTTGTCTAGGATTGACATAGAATGGCAGTCACTGTTTCCTACAGAGTTGGGAGAAACAGAGTGACATTTTTGGGCATAGGATTTCTTTCTTTAGAAAACAACCCATCTAGTTTTCTTATCCGAGGGTATTTCAGGGAGAATTGATGGAGTTTATTGGTTGAATAGTGGGGTGGAGAGTGGAGGGATACATTCTATATTGGGAGTAATAAAAATAGGTATTTATGAGGCAATGGACAATTTATTATTCATCAACGAATCTAATCTTCACAACAACTCTAGGAAGTAGTTTTACTGAACTCATTTTATAGCTGAGGAAACCAAGACTGGAGCATTACTAGTTTGTCCGAGGTCTCTCAGCAGGAAACAGCAGGCAGACTGTTACCATAATAGAAAAAGCATGATTTCTGGTGTGTCAGAGACACATGTAAACCCAGTCAAGCCCTTTTCACTATGAAAGAGCTACTCGTGTCATCGCGTCTGGTCCTAAACACCTTCTACGTGATGACTGGTGTATCTCTGGGGGCAGCAGCCCTGACAAAGGCCCTAGGGACACAGTGATGGTTGGGTCAGACCATGGGCACAGGATTCCCAGCCATCTTCCCCTAGGACTTGGGCAAGAAAGGCCTCGGCCTGGCACTTCACAAATTTCTGTGAACGAGCGCATGGGCACTTCTGTCACTTGCCATCTGTGCAGCACTCAGTGCTGACATGGTAGAACCCATAATCCTAAACATCTGCTCTTGGAAGTAACACTTTTCATCCTCAGAGAAACACTGCACATTTCTTTTCCTATATCCTCTAGACAAATGCTGGCTACCACTGAGTGCTGTCAAGGTTTGTGGGTCGTGTCGCTGACACTGCTTCTGAGTGTGGGGAGGATTTTGTACGTGGAAGCAGGTAGAAAATAGAAAAGGCAAATTAACCAATTTGTGAAATCCTTCCTCTCAAATAAGATTATTGCATTAGACTCTTGCAGAATGAAATAGCCTTTCCCAGTGGTATCAAGCATCCATGCTCTTGCTTTCCTCATCTTCTGCATTCGCTATTGCATGTGGCACCCAGGGAACATTTTGCAGTATTAAATAGTCTATATCACTCTTATGTTTGTTTGTGTACATATCTATGTCTACATATACATAAGTCTAGACAGAACATGAGTAAAGCATAATCTAAATTTTTTAAATGATGACTAGATGAACACTAAAAGCTGCAATTGCAAATAGTTTGGTTTTTGTGAAAGTATTAAATGTGATTTTATTAATTTTCCCCCAAATAAATAATTTCAGGCTCATTTAAATAATTTTATACTAAACTTTGTATTAATCATTATAATTTTATATTGCATTTTAGTTTTTATATGCCATTTTGAATACTTTATAACATAACATTTTTGAAAACATATAGACGAAATTTTAATTTCCACTTTTAATGAAAACAGGTCAAGCTGAGTTTAGTTTGAATATAATGACATTTTATTTCTTAATCCTTTAGGCTAGCGAGAATGAGTTTATGTGTCTAGTATGCTAGAAATAGAAAATACAAAAGTAGAACTTAGGGAGAAAAAGGTGAAAAGCATAAAGAAATAAAAAATGTTCAGGGACTTCCCTGGTGGTGCAGTGGTTAAAAATCTGCCTGCCAATTCAGGGGACACGGTTCAAGCCCTGGTCCTGGGAGATCCCACATGCCGCAGAGCAACTAAGCCCGTGCGCCACAACTACTGAGCCTGCACTCTACAGCCCGTGAGCCACAACTACTGAGCCAACACTCCACAACTACTGAAGCCCGCATGCCTAGAGCCCATGCTCTGCAACAAGAGAAGCCACCACAATGAGAAGCCCACACCACCGCAACAAAGAGTAGTCCTTGTTCACCGCAACTAGAGTAAGTCTGTGTGCAGCAATGAAGACCCAATGCAGCCAAAAATAAATTTAAAAATAAATACATTTTCAAAATAAAATAATAAAAAAGGAAAATGTTCAAAGAGGCAGCTTGCTTAAATTTTTAAAAACTCAAAATAAAAGTGAGATTTTATTGACAATAACTGACATAAAATTTGCAAACAGGACATATAAATTCTTTACTCAATAAAGATTTAATTACTGACCAAAACGTTGAAAATGAAATAAAATTATTTTTATTAGATTTACTTTGAACAAATCAAATAAAATCTCAGCAATTATATATAAATTAAGATTTAATGAAAATATTACTATAAGAGATGGTGAAAGTCATTGCATAAGTTATATGATGAAAATGAAATATTTCATAAAATTTTCTTTAATAATGTTTAAATTTTATACTATTTTTGTTTCATTTCTAAATATGTATATTGTAAATTTTATTAATTTTTTTTTTTTGGTATTTTTCAGCTGGGTAGTTTCCCCAAATTTAAATTAATTAAATGTAGTCATGGAACTGCAGTGACTCAATTTGACATTGCTGTTAATAGAACACAAATCGTAAGAAAATCCTGATTTTAACAACATAATTGCCATTTTTCTTCCTGAAGTAAAGACATGAAAAATAAATTGTATGGAATAATTATATAATAATTTATAATTATGGAGCATTTCATTGCTCACTGAAACATCACCAGCTCAATCAATGAAGCACCCAAACTTGTACAATAATAATAAAATTATATTTTCTTGAAATCTTGTTCTCTTCAGGTATATAACAACCATGTTTTACATGTTTGTAAAAATCTTATTGTTAAGATATTTTTGTCAAGATGGGGGATAAACATATTTTATTTAACAGTTTGATAGATTTTATTGTTTAAATGTTGAGTTATGTGGTATATGGGTCACCATTTGTTTTCTTCCCACAGACTGTTTAGTAGTTAACCATGGACTAGAGACTAGTCAACAACTGTTAAATCAGAACCCATTAACTTAACCACCCGTAGACTTAATTTAACCTAGGGATTCCGGAGAACTACCTGATAACCACCCTTAAAACCCCACTGGGATCATTTGGAAAGCAACAATGCAAGCAAATTAACCTAAGAGATTCAGCCAGGGTAGAAGAAATCAGAAAGGAAGGGCACACGTAAGTAAAATGATCTCTAAACACTGGCTCACACTGGAAACTTCATGAAACATTGAATAGAGTGGGCAGAGATAGTTAAAAATTTCACCTGGAAAAGGTTTGGGCAAATTATTTTTGATTATATGCAAATCTGGAGTGGTAATGAGTTGCTTATTTATTTTCGTTATTATTTTCCCTAAAAAGTGATAGTGGTGCTGGGAGGTGGAAGCAATTGTAATAAAGCATGCTGTATACGACTTAGCGGCATCATCTTCTCGTTGAAAAACACCCCAACCTCATTCTGTCTGTAATGGGAATAGAGTATTTCTTTAGCGCATATAATGGAAAAAAATTACAGCTGTCAAAAATGATAGCCTAGACTACTTTTATAACGCATTTCCTTAAAGCTGTAAATCACCCGTGTTAGTACAATCTCTTAAATTTTCTTCTCATTCTTTTTCTATTCTTCTCCCTGCTTGCATTTCTCCCCCTCTTTATTTCTTTGTATTGTCCTTCTTATAACTGTTTATCCATGTCGTCATTTTGAGTAATGCTTCTCGTTAAAAATTTTCAAATATTTTTCACATTTTGAACATAATTAAGCCTCAAAAATCTGGGGTCTTTGTGATACAGTGATTTCTGTTTTGATGTCCAACATGTTAGGGAAAAGGATAGTTTTTAATTTTGACATTTGAGAAAGTTTTTACCTGTGTTAAAACATATGTGATAATACTTAATAGGATTTTTATTTTAACATGAAAAAATATAAGCAAGAAAGTGAAAACAGGGGCAACAGTTGAGAACACTGGTTTACGTCGTATAGGCCTCAGTTCAGTCTGAGCTCTCCCTTTACTAGCTGTGTGACATTGAACAATTTTCTTAATCTGCATGAGCCTGAATTTCCTCATCTGCCACGTGGGTATAATAATGATTCCTATCTCATAGAGGTGTGAGAATTAAATAAAAGGATCTCTGTATGGTGCTTATAACTGTGTGAAGCACATAGACAAGCTTGGCAACATTATTACTGATTCCACTGTTATTATCATTTATTAGTATTAACTGCCTCTGACCTTCTTTTATGAAATAAAGTAATACATACCCACAAAGGAAAACTTAGTTGGTGGAGAAGCATAAATTGAAGAGCCTTCTTTCCTTGCCTCTGCCATCCCCCCTCTCTATTAATGGTTTCTCTTGTGTTCTGCCTCCAAATTAGTTTGGGAACCAGCATATATACAATCCTTTCTGAAACTACACAGACAGATCAGACTTTGCACCCTGTCTTGCTCTTTTGTCATTTAACTTATCTTGAGTGTCCTTCTCTATGCACACCTATATATCACCCTCATTCTTTATAATATCTGTGTCATGTCTCATTGTATAAATGTACTATGAGTCATACAACTGGCCTTCTTTTGCAGTTTTTGATTTTACTATTACGTCTGTAAGAAAAAGTCCTAGCAGTAGAATTTCTGAATTGAAGTATACATGTGTTTTCTACTTTGATACTTTTTTCCAAATTATGTTCCCAAAAGTTTACACTGATCTACTCTAGTAGTATGTTATGCATTTGGATATGATCCTGAAAAACGTGTATGTAAATAAGTTATTTGAATTAGATTCTTTAAGTTAAATTCACTAGAGATGTGACTTATGTTTTAGCAGGGCCCATGACTTTCTTTGATAATTTCTGAAAGATGTAGACTTTCATCTTTCTGACAATGTACAATCCAGAAGATGCATGTGTGCATATCCATTTAGAGGAAGTCCATCTATGATAGACTGAACAATGGCCCTCCAAAGATGTCCAGTGAGACTCATCTCAGACTTCTCACCTCCAGAACCAAGATAATGAATTTGTGTTGTTTTAAACCACTGAGTTTGTGGTAATTTGTTACAGCAGTAACAGGAAACTAATACATCAACCATGTATCCCAAATGAGGATTCAGCTATATAGGCACATACCCTGTATTGGAATATATGAGAGCACAGCTTTAGAAAACCAAAAATCCTTTAGTACACAAAGCAGTAAAAAGTTACGCTGGCCACTCCACCTCCCCTGTTCTCCCACTGTCATAGTCCTTAAGCATCTTCATGGAAACCTCAGTGTTCCAAGAAGTAAATTGAAAACTACTCCTTTAGAAAATTTAATAAGCTTTCCTCTGAGATTTGAGAATGTGTTCATAAATTGGATCTTTAAAAAATGTATTTTTCAATTAGTAGCAATTATCGGTACCTATTTAAGGTCACTACTGTACTAGACTCCAGAACACAGCTATAAACAAGGCAGACTTATTCCTGCCCTCACAGGTTATAGAATGCTAAGGAAAACAGCCACTTCCAATGGAATGTGACAGATGCTCTGATGGCAAAAGACTAGGGAACTGTGTGGATACACAGAAGGGATACTGTCAGTGATCTGATATGAGGAAGGCATAAAAGAAATCTTTCTGAAGAAACATCCAAGCTCAGACCAAGCAGAGTAAGGAGAAGCCTCCATAGCTGCCTAGGAAGGGGTGGGGTATAGATAAGAGGCATGGCCTGTTGAGAAGCATTCTGGTAGAAGGAACATCATTTCTAAAGACCTAGAAGTGAGACATTAGAATACATTTGGGAAACTACCATGGATAAAGCACAAAATGCTATGGAAAAATGGAAGGAAATGAGGCTGAAGGTCTTAAGGGGTACTGCTGTTCCTAGGAAGGCATTTCCTCTTTATTCTCCTGTCCAGGCAGAGACACCCCAGTAGGTCTGGGGTGAAGCCCCATTCACATTTACAAGCATTGCTCTGTACAGAAAGTGGAGGACCAATGAGAAGAAAAAACATTGGAGGCTATTGCAGGAATCAAAGCTAGAGCCATCGTGGTGGAATGGCCTGACAAGATGTTTAGCTCCTATGCTTGACAGGGCTGGGGATGAGTGGATCTGTGGGGCAGGGGATGACAAGAAGAGAGAGGAATCCAGAATGACACCTGGGTTCCCGGCTTGACAAGGAACACAGGAGGCTTCCATCCTGCAAGTGTTGAGTTTGAGCACTCGTAGGGTGTTCTCTTGGAGAGGTCTAAAAAATAGGTGCATAAATAGATCTGGAGCCCCGGAAAGTAATTTGGAAGAGAGATATTTACGAGTCATTAGCTTATACTCATTAAGTGTGAAGCAAACTGAGGTGAGAGAATAAAATCCCCCAGGGAGAGAGTGTAGAGTGGGAAGAGGGTGTAGGACAGGACCCTGAAGAAGTCAATACTTACGCAAGGACTAAAAGAAGCGGTGCCCACCATGAGGCTGAAGAGGAGCTGCTGGGGAAGGAACAGGAAAGGCAGCCAAGTGGGAGGACGTGGTCAGCAGCGCCTCTGCCACACCATGCCATGCCATGCCATGGAGGGCTGAAATGAAACCATCGCTAAAAATGTCTCTTGAGTGTACAACTGAAGGAGGTCTTGAGTTTCCCTAGAAGAGTTTCAAGAGTGTGATGTGGGCGGAAGTGTGACCTGAATAGGCTGAAAAGTAACTGGGAACTGAGTCCAGTGGGAAGGGATGAAATTCAGAGGACAAGTGGAAGGGTGAACTGCAGAGGTGGGAAAGGAAACTTGCTCCATTGCAAGAGAGGGAAAGGAGGAAAGGATGGATACATTTACGTTTTCATAAAGAGAAAATTTAGGCTCGTCTTCACCTATTAGAGAATGATTTTCTGATATCTAAATTATAAGAAAGAGCAATTAGAATTCTTGAGTTGTCTCAAAGGACAGAAACAGGACCAGTGAGGAAACTAGAGGAAGATTAAGTTTGGCTTGACTTTAGGAGGAATTTGTTAATGATGACAGCTCCTCAGAATGGAATGCTTGTGTCAGTAAATTGTGAGATCCCTGTCATAGGTATGACTGAAATGAACACAACAGCTATTGCAAGGGAGAGTAAAAAATAACATGGCGGGGGGGAATGGAGGAGAAAAGGACTGACCATATGTTTTTGAAAATCTCCTCCTGTCCTTCACATTCAACTCTGCAAACTACAGCAATCCTATTATATATTGAGTACTGTCCCTCAATTCCTTTTTTCTTGGAGCTCTGCCCAACTACTGGTAGTAAAATTTTTCTCTAGACACTCAGCTTCCAGATTCAGAGGCAGTTACAAATATATCAGACCCAGGAACTGCATCACCTCCGGAGTGGGGACTGGAGTTAGTCTTCTGACCTATGCCTAGTTTCCAAGGTGTCTGAGTTGAGATCCACAGATCCCTAAATGCCCATGATGCTAATCATCACAACTCCCATTATAACTGAACATCTTCTTGTTTATTGCTGAGCACCTACTATGTTCCAGGTACTGTTCTAGGTGCTGAATATGTGATGTTGAAAGTACATTTCCTAAGGATGCAGATTTTTGTCTAAAAATTGTTCACTGATGTATTATTCCCAGCACTGAAAACAGTGCCTGGCACAGTGCAGGTCTCAATAGATTTTTGTCCAATGAATGACACAGACTCTGCCTTTAAGTTGCTTGAATCGTGTGTACAAGACAAGCGTATACACTGACACCTGCGGTGCAATGTGGCACGTACAATTACGAGAAATTGCACAGGAAGCACAGAAGGGGGACACCTTCCTCAGCCTGGGGTTCTTGGTTTGTATTCTGGTTCCCAAATAGCACTGGGGCACAGCCTGAGCTCAAACTGCCTGCCAACCTGTCAATCTTTGCTATTCCTCTCTACCTGCAGATGAGCCATGTCATTCTATCCCAAACCATTATCTGGAACTCCTCTTCAATCAAGGCACTGCCACCATCATGACCATGAGTGGATATTGCTCCTGATCAGAGGTAGGTACTTGTAGCAGATCAGAGTTCTTAGAGAGAAGAATGACAGTCCAACTGTTCCTTATTAGACATCGTATCTTGGACAGCTAGACAAGTTCTTAGAGGCCAAGACATGCTGCCAAGATAGTGTCTCTAGTACAGGCCACTCTACTGCCTCCTGTGCTGGTTGCCTTAGAATCCCAGCAGGACTCATAGAAGTGTTCAAGAAAGTTCTCTAGGAATCAGTCCCTCTTCTAAACGTGCATTACTACAATGTGAAAAAGTTGTCATGGAGAGAGGGAGGTGTGGTGAAAACAGCAGGACTTTGAACCCCAGACACCTTCTTTGCCTCTTTTGTATGGACAAGTCACTTAAATTCTCGGATTCTCCATCTCTCTTTCTCTTTTTTTAAAAGTAATTTTTCTCTATTTTGACATATCAGACTTATAAAAAAATGGCTAGCTGTGGGTCACTGTGGTAGGTGAAGCTGAGTCCTGGGGCTACTGTCAGCCTACTGGTCAGTGGACCTTGGTCCTGGGGTCTCTGGTTGCAGGGTCTGGGGTTCCCAGAGCTGGCATCAGCCTGATGGTGGGTAGGGCTGGGTCCGAAAAGCTGACAGCAGGGTCCCAGGGCTAATGCCAGCCCACTGGTAGGAGGGGCTGGGTCCTGGGGTGGCTGGGGGCTCAGGAGATAACAGGGCAGTTGGTCTGCTGATGGGTGGTCCCTGTCCAGCTAGCTACTTTAGCTACTTGGTCTGGGGTATCCCCAAACTGCTGCCAACTGGTTAGTGGGCAGGGCCAGATCCTGGCACTAATAAGCTAGAGGGAGGATTACGAAATGACACTTACCAGCATCGGTGTCCTTGTGGTAGAACGAGTTCCCCCAAATGGCTGCCACCATTGTCTGTGTCCCCAGGGTGAGTTCCAGTTGCCTCCTGCCTCTCTGGGGGGGCGTCCCAGATCAGCAAGTGGGTCTGACCCAGGCTCCTTTTAAATTACTGCATCTGCCCAAGGTCTTAGAGTGTGTGAGATTTTGTGTGAGCCCTTTAAAAGTGGAGTCTCCATTTCCTACATCCCTCTGGTTCTCCTGAAAGTAAACCCCACTGCCTTCAAAGCCAAATGCTCTGGGGGCTCATCTTTCCAGTGCAGGACCCCCAGGCTGAGGAACCTGATGCGGGGCTCAGACTCCTTGTTCCTTGGGGAGAACCTCTGCGATTGTAACTGTCCTCCCATTTGTGGGTCACCCACCCGGGGACGTGGGTCTTCACTGTACCGCATCTCTCTCCTCATACCCATCTCACTGGAGTTCCTTCTTTATATGCTTAGTTGTAGAGGATATTTTCGGCTAGTCTTCAGGCTGTCCTCATCACTAATTGCTCTGTAAATAGTTGCAGTTTTGGTGTGCCTGTGGGAGGAGGTGAGCTCAGGGTCTTTGGCCACTCCCGGTATTTTATCTTCTTTGTTGCTAATGTAAATGGGTTTTTTATACCATTGTGTTCTCTGTTATCACTTTGTAACTAACTGCTATTGATTTCTACATGTTAGTTTTAAGGCCTGCTACAATACTTTGATTGTTTGAGTTTTATCATTGATTCTCTAGGGTTTTCCAAGTATAAGATCATAACGTCTGCAAATAGAGATAATTCTCTTTCTTCTTTTCCAGTTCCTATGCCTCTGATTTCTTTTGTCTAATTGCTTGGTTGACATTGCCAGTACAATGTTGATGGTAATGGAAATAATGGGTTGCTTTGTTCCTCTTCTTTAGTGTCTTGCCATTAAGTAAGATACTGGCTTTAGAACTAAGGAATGTATATTTTGTCATGTTAAGAAAGTATCAGTTATTATAATCTTAAGCATTTTTATCAGGAAAGGGTGTTGACTTTTTTCAAGAGCATTTTTTCCCAGCATTGATGGAGATAATCATGTATACAATTTTTCTTCTTACAGTTTTTAACATGGCATAGTAATTATGCCATATACTATGTAACATAGGAATTAATTTTTCTACTTTTGAAGTAACCTTGCATTCCTGAAATAAAGCTTACTCGGTCATGCTGTATTTTATAAAAAGTGGAATAGATTCTTTTGCTAATATGTACCACTTTTGTATCAATATTCATAAGTGAATACTGAATTAAATATTCTAATCCCATATCCGACTACTAAGTACCCTCTCAGAGTCCCATGAGCAAAATTTTGGCTAGGTTTCAAGATTAAAAATTTCTTTTTTTCTTTTCTTTTTTTTTTAAAGCATGACTAGCACATTTTCACATTTAAGATCTGTTGATACTAAACACTCATGAAGGGAAGATAAATCAAGTTCAGTCATAGCTCTAAGATAGAAGTTATATTTTTTTATGTGAAAAAAATAAAGACACCAACACACTGTGCATTACTAGACAATGTACACACAGCCTTTATGCATCATGGCTGCGATGACAATCTCTGGGTTTTCTATGCACTTTTTCCTTTCCTTGAGGGTGGATCTTTTTGCACTAAGTAACTCAGCCTTGAACTCAGCCTGATGGGCTGAATTATAATATCTGCAGGCGGTACCATGTTTCCCTGGTAAATGAGGAGATCCTCCCCTATTGTCCAATACAGCAGCCGCTAGTTTGGTTTTTTGTTTTTTTTGTTTTTTTTTTTTGCGGTACGCGGGCCTCTCACTGTTGTGGCCTCTCCCGTTGCGGAGAACAGGCTCCGGATGCGCAGGCTCAGCGGCCATGGCTCACAGGCCCAGCCGCTCCGCGGCATGTGGGATCCTCCCGGACCGGGGCACGAACCCGTGTCCCCTGCATCGGCAGGCAGACTCTCAACCACTGTGCCACCAGGGAAGCCCAGCCGCTAGTTTTAAATTTAAATTATTTAACGTTAAATTAAAATTCAATTCCTCAATCATGGTAGCCACATTTCAAGAGCTCAATAGCCACATATAGCTAGTGGCTACTGTATAGGACAGCACAGATTCATCATTGCAGAAGAAAGTTCTATTGGATAGAAATGCTCTAGAACATACAAAAAGTTATTTCCATTCCAGTGGCAAAATTTAGCTCTGAGAAGAGACTAGATATCTTTTGTGAGGTAAATATTTTTGGAAAGTCATTTGGGATAGGTTAGGGTGATACCCTGAAGGGACATAATGGGAGAACAAAGAATGGGTGTCCCCCAGGCAATGTAAGGATTTTGTTTATATTACTAGTATATATTAGCTGTGGTCAGAATCTGATTCGCTGGGAACATATAGGGTATTTTTAGAGGCTGTATGGAGAGAAAGTGAGGAAGAGAACAGAGACCCGGCTGGCAGCAGCAGCTAGAGAAGAAAGCCAGGATGTCTAGTGAGGAGATAAGGAGATAAGTGTGCTGTGGTGAGTGCAATGCAACCCTCTCCTCTATCTCTCCTAAAAATCTTGTGTAAAATATGCATTACTCATCAGTGCTTTGGGAGTTGAAAATGTTTTTGCTGAGTCTGCTCTCAATATGAGTATGATGAAGGTACAATGTGTCCAATTATATGCAGTTTAACATTTTACTACCTTGTTACTGGGTATCCTCTTTCTCCAGGGGCAATCTATGCTTCCTCTTTTCCTTATGATACTAAAGACTCTGGTTGGATCAGTACAACAATCAATCCCTTTCCAGGTGTGCCAGGGGAGTCTTCCAATGTGCAAGTAATTTGAAGGAGTGTAGCCAACTGCTTTGAAGCAAGAAAAAAATGTATTTGCTTTTCCTCCTCATTTGATTGTGAATCTAATATGTCTGATACAACCCAGACACTGTTCTAGGAGCTGGATACATAGCATTGAACAAAACCATATCCCTGCTTTCAAACAGCTTAAATCCCTTACCCTTTAATGCCCTACCCAGCAACATCTACCCAACAACAGCTAGTTAGAGATAGAACAACTACTAGGTATGATGCTTTACCTATGTTACACTTGAACATTCCTAGTGCCTAGGAGTTGATATGTGCTACAAAATTATCATTTTAATAGATGCATATTAACAGTGTAAAAATGATAGATCTTAGTGTTGGAGGGTATGGTAAAATGGGTACTCTCATACTTTTGTTGGGTGAATACTTTGGGTCGAACATTGTAGACAGCAATTTGGAAATATTTTTCAATAATTAAAAGATATTGATACCATATGGCCTAATAATTTCACTTCTAGTGATCCGTTTTATCTGAGAATCTGAAGAGCTATCTAATGTCTACCTACTTAATGTGAGAAAAAATTATACAAAACTTAAGCATCAATAAACGGAAATGGTTAAATAAGTTGTAATGCATTTATATTATAGAGATATATACAGCCATTAACAACATGTTTAAACATATTATTGTGATAATCAAGCATATATGATACCAGCTTTGAAAATACTGGCTAGATTAATAAACTGATATTTTGTGCAGTTGTCATTTAAGAGAGTTATTGGAATAATATTTCCTTCCTGTTTGAAGTATTGAGCACATGGGGAAGGGTGAATATTCTTCACTAAGAAGAATGTCAGATGGTAATTATCTCTGTTTTTAAAGAAGATTTGGTTAGAGATAGTTTTACTAAACTATCAGGAATATTTAAATACAATAAAGGAAAATCTAAACGAAAGAGCTAATGTAAGTTAAGGCATAGTACTTGGAAAAGTTATAACTGTATTGCCCTCTATTAAAAATGTGGAATATTCCCAAATGTTACATCTTTTATGAGACCTTTTTCTGCAGTGGAAATCTATAGAAGAATACATTATCTTCATATGAACCAAAGTGTATTTCCTCTCTTTTCTGATAATTTTTACAAAACGCATCTGTGGATGCTTTTGTTATAGATTTATTTACCTGGCAATTCAGGTATATAAAGTTTATGAAGCAACAACTTTAGGAAGTGCCCTTATTTTACCTTAAGATGTTTGTTATAAAATTCTCTATTATACAGTATATGTGTTTTCACTTCTATAGGATAATCTCTGCAGCTTTACAGTGATACCAAACAGCTTTTGAATTGATCAGTTCAGCTACTAAGGTAAATCAGTTGAACAAAACCCATAAAATTTTAGATAGGGGTTTAATCTTTAGACTGCAGATGTGAATCTAGTCCTCATATATATTTGGGATCACTGTCAGCAAAAGTAAAGATAGTTTCATTCATTTAAGAAATAATTATTTTAAGTAAAACATTATTTTAAAATATGTGAATTAATTTATAAGCTATCACCATGGTATAATAACTTTAGAGCATATTCATGAAAATGTTATAAGAAAATATTGCATTTAAAATATGAAAATAGTATCAGTCTTGCCTGAAAAATATGCATCAAAATATAAGATAGGATTCTACCAACTTATGATTCTATGTGGAACACTGAAGAAGTAAATGAGCATGACTCTTGACCTTTGAGAAATTCATATATAGTATAAAGCAATAAAAACTAAAGTGAATATTTAGTTGATATGTCAGATGCATAGTATTTTTAACTAAAATACGCATCCTAATTGTATTTTTAATTTTTGTGTGTTAAGTGGTGTTGTCAAATAGGTAATGAGAATCATTTTAATGAGTAAAAGAAGAAAACCACAGATTATTCTTGTGATCAGGAGAAAAAAAAAAAGAGAAAGATTAATATAATAGTAATTACCTGAGCAGATGGATTCCTAATCCTAGAAATAAACATGCTAATTAAGCTATACTACAGAATGACAAGATATTAAGGTCCTCTGAATCTGGAGACATTCTTTTTTTTTTTTATTTTTATTTTTTTTGCGATACGCGGGCCTCTCACTGCTGTGGCCTCTCCCGTTGCGGAGCACAGGCTCCGGACGCGCAGCCTCAGCAGCCATGGCTCATGGGCCCAGCCGCTCCGTGGCATGTGGGATCTTCCCGGACCGGGGCACGAACCTGTGTCCCCTGCATCAGCAGGCGGACTCTCAACCACTGCACCACCAGGGAAGCCCTGGAGACATTCTTATTCTAATTTACTAGTGTAACTTAATTCTCATTATATTAAAAAGTGCTTAATCAACCAAATCTTTTTTAATTATCAAATTTACTTAGGCAGTTTTAATGTTTCTGTAAATTTCTTCCAAGTGTGAGCTAATATGGGGCAGTCTTTTTCATCAGTGTATTTGTGGTTTGTTCGATACTTGCATTTTTCACAGAGCAAGATTCAGTTTTTTGTATCACTAACAAGACACTCTTCTTTGCGCTTGTCGATGGTGTTTTAATTGGGGAATGAAATATCATAATGCTGACCATTTCCTAGCTACCCTATCCTGCCTTCCTTTAAAGACGAAAAAAATCGTTACTGGTAATTGAGATTTACGGTCCCTTGGCTGATTTAAATGTTACAGATTTTGATACTTCTATAACCAAACATTTTGAAGGAAATTTACAGGAAGAATGGGAATAATGGATGGAAAACAAATGTCTGTGTGAATAAGTAAATGTGAGGCAGAAGCAAGGGAGACAGCACCATTATTTTCATACTTACATGTGCACGAGAAGCTTAAATTATCTAACCAGTAACTGATCAACACAAAGTAGATTTTAAAAGGTTACCTGGGGGCTTCCCTGATGGCGCAGTGGTTGAGAGTCCACCTGCCGATGCAGGGGACACGGGTTCGTGCCCCGGTCCGCGAGGATCCCACATGCCGCGGAGCAGCTGGGCCCGTGAGCCATGGCCGCTGAGCCTGCGCGTCCGGAGCCTGGATACAATGTATGTAATAACAGACAGAATCAGCTATTCTGTTAAAAATCATCCAGATCTGGATAGATAAGATTATCTTTGAACAAACAGTATGCTAAAGTCTGGTCTCCACATTATCATTGAAATTAAGCCAAATCCTGCAAGTAATGAAAGGGAAGTTTTGGTTAACTACTAATAATGAATAATTCATTGGTGAGATTATGAATAAGAACAATCGTCATGACTAAAATAATGTTCCTGAAACTGACATAGCATTTGAAATAGAGGAGTTTATAGATTCAGCTAAAGTAGAGTAGGTATATATTCTGTGCTGGTAAATTATTGAAATTCAAAACTTCCTTCGGGAATAGGTGCATGGTTCTCTCAAATTAATAGTAAGGAGCTCTTAAAACTCAGAAATTCAAAGGCAAGGAGTCAAAGCACATGCCAAGGAATTTACAATTTTCAATTCTTTTAGCTCCTGAGACCTGCCATTTGTTTGTGTTGTTGTTATTTTAAAATATTCTTTATAAGGTATTTTCCCCCTCTAATTATAAAAGGAAAACATGCTTACTAATGTGGAAAATATTTTTGAGTATCGAAAAGATTTTGAAAACAAGAATTCCACCTACCTGAGCTATTTGGTTTTATAAAAATGCCTTTAGCTCTGATTTCATTGGCCCAGTGATTCTTGTTTGTTTTAAAATATTAGTCAGGCCTTACAGGGCTTCCATAAATCTGTTGCTCCTTGCATGGTAGTAACTGCATAACTCCCATGAAAGATAAAAGTCCCTGAGGTAAGAGCCCTTAGTGAATCAGGCCTGACAGGACCACTTCCTCATACAAAGACGCACATCCAATGTGAGACCACAAGATAGAATTTCCAAGATGTTTAGCCACTATTCTCTTATTTTTAAATTGTTAACTCAAAAAAACATCAAAGGCGGCTACCTCAGATATCATTTGGCAACTGTCGCCTGAGGAATCCAAACTTGATTATTGAAACTGAAATTGTTACCCAACTATTTTAGCAAATTCTATTAGCTATTTCATTATGCCAAAGTTGACTCGCCTTGTCATCAGGGTTGCATTTGATATGTGACTTAGTTGGCTAGGCCTCAATAAATTTTGTGGTATTGTAAATAAAACCCAAAAGAGAGAAGTTCTTGTTTTTCATAGAGAAAAGATGATTTCCACTTGGGTTCATAAAGCATCTCTTTAGTATCATTTTTCTGATTTATTAAAAATCAACATCTTGGGAAGGCTTATGCAAAATAAAACATCTACGTTCACAAGTGTTTTCTGTATACACTAAACAATATTGGAGAATTATGGATATGCAAGGTAAGTGGAGAATTAAACTCGAGTGAAGGCTGCTAGTAAGTAATATAAATAATACTGGTACTAAAAACAGATAACTCGACTTTAGGAAAAGAATGTGGTAAAGTGCTGCATTTCCATTACTAAGCATGACAATAATTAGATAAAACCTACTGCCAAGTTTACTGAAAAGAGGAAATCTAAAAATATTTTGTGGTCAGTGTCTGGCTTAATCTAAAGAAAAAGCTTTAGAAAAGCCTACTTTCACTTGTTTAATTTTCTTACTACATATGTGATTGATGAATTCAGTTGTTCAACTGGTGGACAGAAAAGAATTAATGAGATAAAATAGTTTCCCTTCTTCTTGTACTACTATAAAGATAGTAATACTATTCATGTAGAAAGAGAACCAAAAGAATATGTCACAAATATACATCCAGTGTTTTATTCCCTACAATTTTAGAATGATAAAACCCTTGAGTAGTCTTCTGGCCCAATTATCTGACCCACATAAAAATATTTTTATGCCCCCAGTTTATATATAAATATATATTTATATTATATATAAATATATATTTATATTATATATAATAAATATATATATAATAAAAATACACATATAAAATATATTATATATATAAATATATATTTATATTATATAAGTATCATATATACATATATATAACACATGGATCTCATATATATATATATATATATATAATATATATACACCTAAAGCAGCCCACCAATGTGATGTCAAAGGGAATTCCAACATAACTGCAATAGAAAAAAAAAAGGTCTTGTTCATTTTCAAAACATATATTATTGTTTTACTCACGAAGAAATACTTAAGTTTGGTCAAATCATATCTCCATAACAAAGAGAAATCTTACCCATATTCGTGAAATCAAGTAGCTCCAAAGTTGTACCTAAGTCATTGTCTAGAAAGGTCATTTGTTAAGTCAGGTATTTGAAACTCCTCTCCTAGGAATGAGGTCATGAATTGTCAGGTTCTCAGATCAGCTCACAAAGTCGACTTGAAGTAATATGCAGCAGGAATAATCCTAACACCACCCTGAATCCCCAGTGCCTGGCTCTCTTTGGAGCTCTCAGCGACTTCACTCTGATATCAGATCTATTGAGCAATATTTGTTAAGCGTTTTCTATGTGCCAGGTGTTAGACAATCAACTTGTAACTTTTCTGGATCCAGAAAACCTACTGCCTATCTTGACTTTGAAGACTGAGCCACAGTAGGCTCCCAAACCTTTTTGCAAATATCCCATGGCTGTCTTCCAGGAATACTTAAGCCCCAAAGTAAAACAGAGAATTTGAGATGGGGTTAAATGGTTCTCCAAGCTACTAAAAGTGTTTGCATCTGAGGAAATTGATGCTAGGAGATTGATACACCAGCATTTTCTAATAGCATTGATGTTGAGATGTGGCAATTCATTTGAAAACCGTGTGTTCTTAAGTTGGAGACTGATTATACCCATCAATAGATCAAGGCACTGAAAATATGAGTGATATTTAAGTAGTTAATAAGTAATAACTTTGAATTATAACTTGTGCTTGATTACCACCTATAGTTTGACTAGTATTTTTTTTTAATAATGGAATTCAGTAAGAGGGAAAAAGTTACAATAGAAGGGTAAATTTTGAATAAATGGATGAAGGAATGGATGAAACTACCTGTTAGTCAGTAATTTTTACAGGCTAGACACCGTGTCAGACACTTTCTCACTCTCACTGAAACTTCACTAGGTATGCCTCAGTTTGTAGAGGAGGGAACTAATGGAAGGGATGCTGTGCCTTGCCCTAGACTACACACCTGATAAAAAGTTAGGACTGCAATTTGAATCCTTCTTATTCTGACTTCAAAGATCGCAAGTAGAAACAAAAACGCTTTAGTCTTAGAACCTGATATTCTTGTTAAAATAGTTGTTGGGAAGTTTGCAAGCCTGTAAATACACGTTTCCTCAGGTCCCAGGTCCCAGCCTTTGGCCAATTTCTGCCCAAGAAAGGATCTGGAGGGAAAGTATTCTAAAAGAGGCAAACCCTGTACAACTGATGATGAGTTGAATGAGAAAGGAGAATAGTAAACTGCTACATTTCAGTACACTTTTGAGTTGGAAGATGTAGCTAATTAAAACCTCTCTGAGGAAATGGTAGAAGAACTTGGTGGGGGAGAAGGAGTGAGGGGAGTAGGTGAAGAACTTTCATCTTTCGTTTTTATTATCTAGCCATCAGAGGACACTATGCATACAACAAACTTCTACTCTTATGAATCGATTTAGGTACAACATCCAGATTCAGTACATTTTGTTTCCTTTATTTTATTTTGCTTACCAGTTGAAGTGATGGCAACATGAAGAATAGTTACTGAAATACCATAATCCCAAACCCATTCTTCTACCACCGGAACAAAAAGCAATCCGCAAAGTAGGTGACCTCTGATGAGATTAAAAGAAGTGCAACAAAAGGAGAATAGAATTATTTGGGATTAGAGCAACTAATAATTCTGAATACAATTAATAACAGAACCACTACAACCTATTCTGCGAAAATATTTTCGTAAGAAATTTTTAATGTTCCATCTCTTAACACTCCTCATATTTGAATAAGAACTTTTAAAATATTCCATCTCTGAATAATTGTTGAACTTATAGAAAAATAACAGTACATAATTTCTGTTTTATATTCTTTATACTTAGCATTTTAGAAGGTAAAAGTTACAACATAATCAATGCACAGCGATCTGTAACTAGATTGCAAATCTCATTTGAAGATATATTAAAAACTAATGAAAAATTCAGCTCTGGGTTTTCAGAAAAAAATGTTAAAGAGTTTATTGAACAATAACGTTTCTTTGGTACCAGTTATTGCCTAACTTGGAAATGAGTTCCTTTGTGTCTTTGTAATAAAGTAGTATGTTCAGATAGTCATCTGGGAAACATAACGGATAACCATGGATGAAAGAACGTCTCATAAATGACTCATGTGAATGGAGGTACCCTTCTAATCTAACAGTTGTTTCAGAGTGCTGTCCCTGAACATGTATAAAGAGTTAGTTATTTACAGGTCAGTGCCACAGATCTCTAAGAGCCTTGAACACGTGAAGAGTCATGTACTTTGATATGGATCTCTAAGACTATGGTGGTTCCAAAGATGAGATCCATCAAACTTTAAAATGACAAATATATGCGATATCCCACCAAGGTCCCTTTACAATGATATCACTTTCCATAAAAATTACCTTTCTTTCCTTTTAAAACACAGCAAATGATTGGTATGTTCATATAATTTAGGAATTGATCAGTCTAGGCAGGCAAACTCCATATTTTTCAAAGCAAAAAGTAAAACAGTCACATTATGTTTTATTGTGCATAAGTAATTTATTAATGGCATGCCAGCAATTGCCTAGTGGGTGAGTAAGACATGAAGCAAGTAAGCAAGTCTCAGGTGCCAGCCTTTTAAGAGACCTCACACTTATTCCTCTCCAATTCTATTTAATTCAACTCAACAGGTTTCAAAAGTTGAATGGAGAACTCATACTAGCTCCTTTTCTACCGTATGGCAATACAATTTCAGTATGTCCACCCTCTAAAATCAAGGCTGTGGAAGGAATTATACGGCAGTATCATATCGACACCAGCTCTTCCCCTCACATTTCCACTCCTGCTTCCACCAGTGGTTCACAGAGCTTCCATGTTATTATAGGGAAATAGAGATGCCTCTTTTACCAGTATTTACAGATTTTATTGGTTAACTTGCAGCTGCTTAGAGATAGCGAACAAGTCTTGAACAAGCTGTATTTGCATATATTGATAGAGAAGCATTATGCTTTGTCTATGATATGAGAGACAGCATGATTTAAAGGACGTAGTCCAAAATTTGAAGTCAGGATACCAGTGTTCTAGTCTCACCTTACAGCTTAAGAGTGATATGACCTTGAGCAGGATTTTAACCTTTGGGTTAGTCTGATTCTTCCTCTATAAATTGGGAAATGGAGTACTATCTCATCTACCTCAAAAAATTGTTGAGAGGATTTTATTTTAAGATGAAAGCAGTTTTTAATCTATTCTCTGTAATGCACGGGAAAGATATTAGTAGTCAAATGTCTTAACTGGACTCATACTTTCCAGTGTCCTTGCTAAGCCTGATCTCCTGGGTAACAAAATTGTTGAAACAGACAAGAGCCCTGACCCTCAATACATACCCAAGGCTTTGAGATTACTCTTACATTTTATCTCCAAGATTAAACAAGTCTGGATTCTCAAAGTAATAACTTTGAAGAGTTATGGCACTTGTCTCTTCAAGCCCAAAACTAAAGATCTAATAGGCTAAGGGTTTATTGATATCTTTGTACAAATGTTAGTTGTTTTGAGAGAGGAAAGAACGACATAAACTGCGCCAGGCATCCTGAGGATCTTCACTAATCTCCGCTATGTCAAAACACAGCTTTCTCCAATAAGCCTGTGTCATTGTCCTATCTTTCACTGACTGACTCAAAGGCAAGAGTTAAATAACAGTTGGATTTTAAATCTGTCCCCCTACCCCAAACACACACACAACCCATACTTAACTCTTTCCTGTGACTATTTCTTTATCATTTGTGAATAGGCTTGAAAGAAAAAAGTTAATTCAATCTTCAATAGGGAAATGCATGAAGAGAAATTTAAGATAGAATGTTAGAACTCTTGTATCTCATTAGAATGAAAGTTTCTTGTCCTAACATACTCTTCCTCTATCCCAAATTGAATCAATACTGGCACAAAACAAGGTTACCCATTTGAGGAGGCTGTTCTGAAGCTTTTTATTTAAATTCAGTAGTTTTAGCTGACCAAGTTTCCTATACAAGTCACGTTTGGCTTCAGGCAATTTTTGTATATTTGTTTGTTTGTTTGTTTTTGCGGTACGCGGGCCTCTCACTGTTGTGGCCTCTCCCGTTGCGGAGCTCAGGCTCCGGACGCGCAGGCTCAGCGGCCATGGCTCACGGGCCCAGCCGCTCTGCGGCATGTGGGATCTTCCCGGACTGGGGCACGAACCCGTGTTCCCTGCATCGGCAGGCGGACTCCCAACCACTGCGCCAACAGGGAAGCCCAATTTTTGTATATTTGTATATTTGTTCCAAAAAATGATGCCCAGTGCTTTTCTAAAGAATTGCACGGTTTGAAGAATCCACAATTCATTTTTAAAAAGGTGGGAAGAAATTTAACGGAATGTTAAGAATAATTATTTCTTCAACAAAAATGGTAAATTTAAAAGAGGTTAATTTTTCCCTAGTATATTCTTTCTTATTTTTCCTTTGCAACAAGTTTTATACTATTTCGGGGAAGGAAAAAAAATCAAACGAAGCAGAAATATACAAAGCAGAAAATGAAAGTCCTCTGTCATTCCAGCTGGGAGATAACAGTTTGTTGCATAATTCTCCAGATTTCTTACCACTGACATGATGTGTTTTACTCTACTCTACAAAAATGAATAATTACACTATACAAACTATCTTGTAGTCTTCATTTTCCATTTCATATCTCACAAATATCTTTCTACATCAGTATATTAAGCCATTCTTCCTCCTTTCCTTTGAAAAATACTTAATGCACCAAAAATTTACCCATAATATCACCAAATAAAAATTCATATAGTAAAACTATCCACTTGTTTCATCCTGTCCCATCTTTTAGGAATAGTCACTTAAAACATCTTGATGGCACGTTTCCACATGTTTGGAGTCAGATATAGGACACAGATGGCTGAGAAGAAGGCCTGATATTTTTAAAATTTTTATAAAACAAAAACTATTTTGATTTTTGGAGGCATTTAGTTCACTAACTAACAAAGATGGAAAACTAAAACCAATTACCTTTATAATTTGTGTTGAGCCATGAGGGATTTGTTTTGAAGTCAGACGGTGCCAGGACATCCAACACATACACCCTGAAGATGTTACAAATGAACATAGTTTACTCTGGAGGAGGCAGTCCATAACTTTGCATGTCAAGGTTTTGCACGTCGAGTCTTCCCACACAAGGGTAAGTCATCAGCTTTAATCACTTTGTGGCACATTTGAAAACTGGCCGACCTGAATGGCAGCCAAATAACCTCTTTATCCACATTGTCTTCTTTGTCCAATTAAGTCTACTTTGTTCTCCAAGTGGACTTCATTGTATTTGAGGTCTCAGCTGTAATCTTGGAGGGACCTTCTACCAAATGTGGGAGGTAAAAAACTAATACTGTGATGAGGGCATAGACTGGGAAGCAACAGGACCCGGGTTCTAATCCTGACAGTGCTGTTAACTATGAACTTGGGCAGGTTGCTTAACCTCTCTGGGCTTCAGTTTCTTATCTATAACTTGAAGCAACTGATCTCTGAGATCCCTTCCTGTTCTAAAATCTGAGTCTACACAGACATAGAAGACAAATTTATAGTTACCAAAGGGGAAAGTGTGGGGGAGGGATAAGTTAGGAGCTTGGGATTAGCAGATACACACACTATATATAAAATAAACAACGAGGACCTACTACTGTATAGCACAAGGAACTATATTCAATATCTTGTAATAACCTATATTGGAAAAGTATTTGAAAAAAATATATACATCTGAATCACTTTGCGGTACACAAGAAGCTAACGCAACATTGTGAATCAACTTTATATACTTCAATAAAAAAATAAATAAAATGATTTAAGAATAGAGGAAAATGAAAATTAAATCTGAATCTGTAAACTACATATCTCATACCTTGCCTGAGTTTGTAGTTGCGTGCAGCTGGTCAGTCAGCTGCCTCCTGGAGCTTTAAGGCCTGATTACTTCAAATTTCTCACCTCTGATTCCCATTAACTACAAACCCTTGAAATCCCATGTTCAGAGAACCCTGAATATTCTCAGCCCCTCCCTGCTCCAGGTACTCTCTTCGCCATCTCCAGTCCCAGGCAATAGCTGAAACTGTGGGTGAAAACCAGACTCCTCCTCAGTGGGTTTGCCTGCAAGCAAGCTTCATAACATTATTCCCATTGCGAAAGTCAGTATCATCATTTCCGGGCCCTAATTTGCACATTGAAATTGAAAGGCCCCAATTCCCTGCTTACACAATAAAATTCAATTGTATAAACAATCGACTTCTAGGCAACTCTTTGAAGCTACACATAATGTATTTCAAGGAAATCAACATATTGGCAAGCTAAATTTGTAAAATAAAATTCAACCATAGCAAGACAAGAAAAATTACCTGTAAACATGCCTCACACTTACATAAAAATATCTTTAGAAATACACGTATTACTTTGTCCCCATGATAACCCTCTTTTGGATTATTACCTCCATTTGACAAATGAAGATAACTGAAGTAAGAGAAGCTCTCTGGCTTAGTCACGATAATCCAGGAAATTAGTGAGAACCTGGGCCGGAATGCAGATCTCTTGACTCACAGTCCAAAGCTATTTCCAATATATATCAGAACATATTTAAATTGGATGTAGATTATCTCTAAATTCCCTTCTGGTTCAAACGTCCTCTGATTCAACATCAGCCCAGGGAGTAATAGCTTCACTTTCTTTCTACGATCATCCTCCAGAGGTAAGAGGAACAATCCTGCCTGGTTCTATTCACTCCATTTCATGATTGTTACTTTTACCATTTTCAAAGGTGACACATTTGCTTATTTTACTTTAAAAAAAATTAAGAAAATATACCATTAAAAAATTTTGCATCATTTATTCTATAAAGACATGTTGAGTATTCAGTATGAACTCCTTTCATATTGTATCTGAACTTTTGAATTGCTTGAAGGCGATGTGCTACTTACTTGAGCATCACCCAGTACATGCCCAGAGCCACGTAGTACACAGTGTAGAAGAGGATGACACATATGAGAAGGTTCTGCAAAACAACCTGAAGAGAACACAGGGGTGAGCTCCAATAGCCTGGGCTTTTTCACATGGTTGTTGGTAATGAGTCTGACAAACAAAAGGCGATGAATGACTGCTAGATAGCGTTGGCTAGGCTTATTTTGCTTGGAGACCCACGGTGTGGGAAGGACTTCAAAGTACACAATGAAAGTATTGCTGATGGGAGAGGCTGGCATAGTACATATTTGTAGCAAGGATTAATGCAGTACATAAACCCACACCACCTGCTCTCCATCTACCACAACCAAGTTCCTAAGTGCCAATACTTATATTTTTACTTGACCAAATGATTCCAAATCTCAGCTGCCATGATAGTAAAAATATGAGAACGGCTAAGAAATTTTGAAAAGTATAAACATAAAATTACACAGCAACAGTTAAACTCCTGTGCAAGAATTTACAGAGTAATTGGCTAGAACACAATAGATGGTCCTGAAATGGATCTTACCACATATGAGACTTAAGAAGGAGACCTCGCAGATGAATGGGGAACAGAGGAATTATTCAACAAATAGTGTTGTGAAAATTGTTTAACTTCTAGATAGAAAATCCCATTAGATTCCAGTCTTGCACGAGACACCAAAATAAACCTCAAATGAATTTAAGGCTTAAATGCCAAGAAACAGAACAGGAGAAGATATCTGCAACATATATCACAGGCAAAGGACTGATATCTATTCAATACAATATACAAACACATACGAACATAAAAGAGACAGAAAAACCAATGAAAAAAGTGACAAAGTATATAAACAGGCAGTTCATGCGAATAAACACTTTAAAAGCCAATGAGCAATTGAAAATGTGCTGGACCTCACTATTAATCTTTTAAAATACAGTCTTGTGAATATAATAAATATGTTAGCATTTCACATTGGAATTTTTCAGTTTATTCTTTTTCCTTTTGAATCTTTTAAAAAGTCATCTTGTTTAGTCAACACTTTACAATTATTCATTTTCTCTGAATAACCAATTCACCAACTTTACCAAGTCTTTTAATTGGCCGGGGTACAGAAGGAGCCCTCCACTAAAGGCCAGAAGAAAGTCAGCACAGAGTACACCGCAACCAACTGGCTGAATGGACTAAAGTTACAGCTTTACCAAGAACTCACTTCTTCCAACTATAAAAATGGGTTGTCTCTTAGGCCTAAGAGGGCCGTAAGAAACCCAGACTGCAGGGTTCTGAGACCTTCAGAACCCCACTCCCACTCTCCCCATCCCCGCGTCATTCTTAGCCCCTCCTACCCTTTGCTCAGCAAGTCCCTTCTCTCTCTGCCCATCATTCTCATCCTCCCTTTGCTCTTCAGTATTTCCCACTCCTTGTCCCTATTCCTTCCTCCCTCATGATCCTTAGTCTCCTCTTATCCTCATTCTTTCCTTTTAAAATTTATTTTACTATTATTTTTCTTGAAATATATTTGACATTTAACCGTGTGTACATTTAAGGTGTATACGTGTTGATTTGATACATTTACGTACTGTAATGTGATTGCCATTGTAGTGATAATTAGCACCTCTATCATGTTAGATAATTATCAGTTCTGTGTGTGTAGCTGGAATAATTAATATCTGGTCTCTTTTCAAGTATGACAATTATAATACAATATGATTCTATATTCACTATCCTGCGCATTAGATCTCTAGGACTTATTTACTATTAGCTGTAAATGTGTACCCTTAAACATCACCCCATTTATTTTTTAAGACCTGTATAGCCTTGTGGTTTCATGATAGCTGACACAACGCTTCTTAAGGGAAGAAGTAAAAGAATGAGTGTAAAGGAGACCTTCTTCCCATAGCTCTCTGTCTTTCATTAGAGGATAAAAAATCTTTCCTAGAAGCCCCCATCAGATGTTCCATGATGTCTCAGTGACCTCCACTTCGTCATGTGCTCACTTCCTGAACTACCACAGGCAAAGGGAAAAGCAGTTTACCATGATAGGCTTCGAACATGGGAACTTTGCTCTCAGAGATAGGCACCTACTGCCTTAATACAATAAAAATTAGTTCTTTTAGCAAAGAAGAAAGAAGAGAGGGGGCTGCTGTGGGGTGGGCAACTAACAGTGTCCTCCAGGCAGAGGAATAAAAATGGAAATAACAAAAAGCCCTCACTTGTAGAGAAGATGATTTAGAGGTCAAGAGAAAATATGAAAGCTTTACCTGAGTTGAAAGTCCAGATACTGTGCCCATATTTAAGTTGGATGAATTCCTGCCCAATTATTGAGGTGAGAATCTGCTGAAGGAATACGGTATTATGACAGGGAGCAACCTTGGGGCTTTTGCAGCCTTATAATTTTCTGGAGGGTCACACGTCTTTGGTTTGCTTACTCTTTATTCTGTACATTATTATCAATGTGTTTTTCTTTTAATTTGGGCATTTAATAGCCTCTAGTTGAAATATTTCCAGATGATTGCTTACTGCATTTCCATGCAAAATAAGATAAATAATACATAATCTCTATACTAATATATGGTCAAACAAACATGAAACTATTCTTATTTCTATGTTAATACTGAAATTTAAATAACATTTTAATTTTTAAATATACTCACTTGCTATAGAATTTTGCTTTCATAATCCAAGCAGAGGATTGTGCTACATACTTTGAAAACCCACAAATACTAAATCTGTGTAAGATATTTGGAACTATTTTTTTTAATGAAATCATAATTTGTGGGAGAATGTATTTATTGACAAATTCAACATATAGATATACCTACTTTTCCCAACAAATTTATAAAAGACTACATATAAATAGAATGATATAATAATGCATTTTAAAATTGTTTTGAAAGGAATATTTTGAAAAACAAGGCACTCTTTTTGTAAATAATTATTTTTTCTGCCTGAATAATAAATCTAGATTTTCAAATCATAATTTTCCTATAAGCAAATTCAATTGCCTCTGGTTACTTCTGCCTATAATCTGTATTCTGCACAGCCTACAAAAGTAACTTTCTAAAAGGCAATCAGACCATGACATTCCCCTGCTGGCTATCCTTCGATGGCTTCACCCTGTCATCAGGATTCATTCATCCATTTTTTCATTTGACAAATAGTCACTGGACTGGGTGGCAATGTAAGATGAATTGGATGTGGTCCTAGGCGTACATACCCAGTGTAGCAGTGTTTTTCAAATGTATAAATATCAGACTCACCTTGAGGGCCTGTTAAAACAGATTTCTGGGCCCTAGCCCCAGAGTTTCTGAGTCGGTAGTTCTGGAGTGGGCTCCAGGAATTTGCATTTCTAACAACTTCCCAGGGGATGCTAGCACTGCTGCTTCTAAGATGAAGCTTTGAGGACCACTGATCTAGAGGCAAGAATGGTGAACAGCTAAAACACTGAGAGAAAAGTTGGGGGTGAGGAGTGTACAGAGTACTGTGGAAACCCCAGGGAGACACTAGTATGTGTGGAGGCAGGGTGGCAAGGAATACTTCTCCAGGAGAAAATGTTCAGCAGTAACGTTCATTGAGGGCTTGCTATGTACCTGGCACCATCTATGCATTCTCATGAAATCCTCATAAAAATTCTGAAAGGCAAGTCTATTCATTTAGTTCAAGTCTATTATTATTATTTTTTTTTTAGAGAGAAGAATCATGAGGCTCAGAGAGGTCTAGTTACTTTTTCAAAGTTTGTCAGTAAATTGCAGAGCTGGGATTCAAAGCCTGCTCTCTAACTCTTCACAATTATGCTGGGATGACGGTGAGGGGTTTTGCTTGAGGCAGGAGAAGTACCTGTAAAGAGGTGGTGGTGGGGAGGGTAGGGAGAGAGTTTAAAGAGTTGGGGTCAGATCATGAAGGGAATTTTATGCTGTGATGAGGAACTTCCAATGTCTCTGAAGGCCAAGGGGAGACCGTGAAAGATTTAAGAAGGAGCAGTATAGACTGGAGAGGGGCCATTAAGCACTGAAAAAAATAACTTTGTGACATGATAGAGGTGACAGCTAATGCTCCGGTGGTAATCATATTGCAGTATATAAATATATCAAATCAACCTGTTGTGCCCCTTAAACGAACACAGTGTTGTATGCCAATTATATCTCGATTAAAAATGCAAAACATAAAATAAAGTAAATGGGTTTGTAATACTCTAAGCCAGTGGTGGAGACGGAGAAGAAGACAAATGTGGGAGCTAGTGAGGAAACAGAATCAGCAAGTTGTGGAGGTTAAGGGAGAGGGGCAGTCGATCTAGCCCCCTTCTGTCCAACAGATTTCTATAAATAAATCGTACATATTCCATAAATAAATAGATATTTATAATGCAAGCCACATGTATGTCATTTAAACTTTTCTATTAGCCACTTTCATAAAAGTAAAAAATAAAGGATGGAACTAATCTTAATAACATTTTATTTAACCCTATATCCAACATATAATTTCAACATATTTTAAATATTAAAAGTTATTATTATTTGTTTGTTCACAGTACATCTTAGAATCCCGGAGTGGATTTTACTTACGACACATCTCAACTTGAACTAGTCACTTTTCAAGTGCTCCATAGCGATGTGTAGCCAGTCGGTACTGTATTAGATGATGTGGCTCTAACCATTGCCTTTCCTTCCAGCCTTATCCCCTCAACCCTGCCCCAAACACTTGAGAGTCTAACTACACTTACTGTTTATTGTGGGATTATTATGTGCCAAGCACTGTACCCATATTTTCTCATTTTATCCACCCCTCCCCCTACCCCACCATTATGGATTTGGGTAACTATCATCTGTATTTCACAGATTTAGAAACTGAGGCAAAGAGAGGTTAAACTTATCCCAGCTCATGTAGCCTGTGTCAGGGCTCCAGTGCAGATTTGCTGGATATCAGAACTCTCTTCACCCTGGGCTGTCCTGCCTTCCACATGGTAGGCTTGAAATAAAAGCATGTTGAATAATCAATTCTAGTTCAACACTTTCTTTTTAAAATTATGGAAACTGAGACTTGGATAGGTTCAGTGAATGGCCCAAAGTCATACCATTATTTAGTGCCAGAGATGGGTTAGGAAAAAAATGGTATTGAATTACCAAAGGAAAGGCACTTAATAGTGCTGCCCAAATGACTGGACACATAACTTCATTCTGGTACAAATATTATTAGCGCACTTTAGGAAAATCCAATATATAAGAACCAGAATTTGTGGCAGTCTCAATATATAGCTAGTGCCAAAATTTTTATTTATTCTTTTTTTCTTTTGCGGTACACGGGCCTCTCACTGTTGTGGCCTCTCCCATTGCGGAGCACAGGCTCCGAACGCGCAGGCTCAGCAGCCATGGCTCACGGGCCCAGCCGCTCCGCGGCATGTGGAATCTTCCTGGACCGGGGCACGAACCCGTGTCCCCTGCATCGGCAGGCGGACTCTCAACCACTGCACCACCAGGGAAGCCCTATTCTTTTAAAATATATATTTGGATCCTGAATCAAACTATTAAAAATATATTTATGTGACTTTTGGCTATTTGAAGTTGACTGGCTATTTGATGTTAAAGAATTCTGGTTAATATTTTAAGGTGTTATCATGGTATTGTGATTTTTTTGGGGGGTCCTTATTTTTAGAGGTATATACAGAAATACTTGCAGATGAAATAATATGATTTCCGAGTTAGCCTCAAAGTAAAAGATGGGAGAATAGGTGGGGGTGTAGATGTAACGAGATTGAATTTGGTTGATAATTGTGAAGCTAGGTGATGGATAAATGGAATTCATTCTATTTTTACATTTGCATTAATACACTTATTTGTTCATAATAATTTTGTAAAAAGTTCTCAATAAATTTATTTAACCAGTGAACATCTATACAGACTTTAAAAATATTATTTTATTAATAAAAAAACTGAGGAACATCCCTATTCCCTAGGGGATGGTGTAGGGGGTCACCCTTGTTTAATATCTATATGTGCCAAGAGCCGAGCTAGCGGCTTTGCAAACCTCGTTTCCTTTAATCCTCACAACACTGCCCAATAGGAAGTCTTATCCATAATTTATGGTAAGAAAAAAAATGCTGGCGCTTTGCCTTGTGTGCCCCTCTGGGGTCAAGGACACCACGGTTTCAGGGGGTTTATGAGTATGTACTCTGGACCATTGAGACGTGGGGAAGAGAGTCACTGGGCAGTTCCACAGACTCAGCAAAGTCCCAGGGACTGGAGGGCATGTCGTTCTGTTGGATTCTCCAAGGCAATCAATCAGGAGGCATTTAGCTAAACGTTGTATCTTCCTTTTGGTTGCATTCCTGCTACAGCAAACCTAATTCTTCGGTTTCACACACACACACACACACACACACACACACTCATTTCTTAATATTGTCTTGTACCTTTGTGAAGGTCACTCTTAGGTACTGCTGTTTCCTTTGTGTTCACCTCCTCTTTGGCACTCTAGCCATACTTAAGTATCGATACTTTCTGTTCCTAGGGAAGTCCAATGATATCCCCTTGTCTAAAATTAACTCCTCCTCTCTTTGGAAAGCTAACTCCCACTCATCTTGTCAGGTCTCAGCTGAGACCTCAGTTCCTCCAAAAAGCTTTCCCTGGCTTATTATTCTCTGTTGGGTGCTCTCTAGCACTCTTTTGTCCCTAACATAGCCCTCATTAGTGTGAATATGGGTAGCAATTGACTGTAACTGGAGATTTAGCAGAGGAAAGTTGTATTCATTTGAGGTTTCAGAATCCTGCCAGACCAGGACCAGTGTCTTTGTAAGGACTAGACTGGGACCAGGCAGAGTATGAGTATGTACAGGTGGCTCCCTGAGGACATCAGTGGAGCCTGAGCGCTCTAACTGCATAACTCACTCAACTGTCTTGCCAGATCCTATACTGGTTTGACTGGGAATAATTCAAAAAAGAAAACCTACTCATTCCATCCTTCCGATTGATAGCCACCTTTCACTCTTCTCTTCATTTGCCTCTTAAATTTCTCTTATTGTCCATTTGATAACACTCTGATGGGATGTCTTCCACATGCTGTTTTATGGAATTTCTTCAAGGAATGGCTAAAAGATACGATACCTAATTGCTCTACGATATCCCATTTCATCTAGGAGGGATTGGGAGGGAAGGGATGTGTCCATTATGCTCACTAATGTATTTTTAGTGTTTGCCATGGTTCCTGGCACATAGTAGGTACTCAAGGAAATGAATTGAATGACTCATTATGGTCTTAGGGTTAATAGAAGCATGGCTGACTTTCAGTCTGCACACGAGTTGTTTAAGGAGTATCCATTATTATTAGTCAGAGCCCAGACCGCAAAGAACACCGCCTCGTATAACAGCAATCTTTGAGTACAACGAGATAGTAATCAATCAGCAGATGATTATCAAGTGCTGATATTGTGCCCAAAGCTGTTTCAGACATTCTGGCATTACAAAGGAAGTGAGGCAGATAAAATTATCATAAACAATTAGAACAAGCAAGTATATCCAACATTTATATGACCATTTAAAGTATACTTGTACTGTATAGATTAGCTCACCCTTCAAAATAAACACATGAGGTAGGATTATAATCTTATAGATAAAGAGGGGTTCAGAGAAATTAAGGATATTCACAAAGCTGGTCACTGGTAGAGTTGCAATTTTATACCAAGTTTATTAACTCTGAGGCAGAAATTAAACTTTATGGTTATGATTATAAGGGCAAAACTACCTCACAGAAGAGAGATAACCTAGGTTTCATAAAGATATAGACTGTAAGAATCATAATGGTCCACACTCTTCATATTTAATATCAGCCTACCTGTCCTTTAAGTGGTCCTCAAATTTTATTGTTCTTAAGAAATACAAAGTGTTTGCATGTGAAAAGTACAAATTCCTCATACCCCATACCTTATATATTCGGATTCTGTAGATAGTGGATAGGACCCAGGTGCTTGCATTTTAACAAATCTCTCAGATGATCCCAATGCAAAGATCTACTGAGGACACAGGAACGAGCTCAGGTGATAAACAGAAATCTAGCTTTCTCCTGTAGTTTCCTCCTGCGGCAGAATTTCTTAATGGGAATTGGATGGACAGCTAAGAAAACTGGATTCCTGAGGTAAATGGACAAGATGGACATGAGACAAATTTCCAATGGAAGTAAAAAAATAAAATCTTTTACTTCACTAATAATAAAGAAACGCACACTAAAACAATGAGACGATACTGAGCTCCTACCAAGTCAGCCAAAATAGTTTTCTTTTTTGAAAAAGAATAACTTGTTCTGGTGAATAAAATCTTCACTGTTCTAGACTGCTGATGTGAGTGGAATTTAGTGCAAGTCTATTAGAAAGCAATATATCAATATGTATTTTCAAAATACATACTGTGATTCTGAACCCAAATATATATTTCTGGTAAGAAATAAAAAGTCTGAATGGTGTTTGTCTTTACATGGTAAAAGCATTTCTTCTTTTATTACTGCATTTTTAAAGTTTTAATGAAAGAACGCAAGAAACCTAGTCTCTAGCAGTTACAGATTGCTAGATTGTGGCAAATTACTCAGAGTGATATTTTATCTGTAAAATTAAGTGGTGGTGTTTTTAACCCTTTTGCACTCATTATCTTGTTGAAGAGCTAATGTAAACTATGGACTATGCAGAAAAATAGATATGCTCACGTATACACAAAAAAAATGTGTGCAAATTCAATGTTGTTAAGAACCTCAGAAGCCCACTGTGGATCCCAGATTAAGAATTCCTAATCTTGAAGGATAATTCTAACTCTAACTATACAGGCGTCATTTAAGTGCATTTAAAATTCTGTAGGGGAGATATCATCCCCATCCCCATTGAAGAAGTAAAGAAAGCATCAACCTACTCATCATATCAACAACTATGGCAGATGCTGCAAGCTATATAAATATTATTTGTAGGATAGTATTTTAAATCATATTTCAAATTTCAATATGTTCATTACGCTCTTTCTCTAGTTGTAGGTAACAGAAAGAGCATGCCCTCTTAATGGTTATAATTGAAAAACTTTCAGAATCAATTAAGAAAACTTTAGTAGCTGCTCAACTATACTTTGCCACCACTCAGGACCTACAGCAACTCAGAAGATAAGCACACAGTGGCACTGGAGACCCAATACATGCTTAGGACTAAACTCTTCTGGTCTCTGTTTCTCTCTGTGTTTTTCCTTTTAACGCTTCTCTCAACTAATCAACTCCCTCTCATGGAAATACAAAAAGAGAGAGAGAGAGTGAGTCAGGGAGGGAGGGAGGGAGGGAGGGAGAGAGAGAGAGAAAATCTGACTAGATAAACCAATCACTATCTGATATATGGCAGTCTGGTTGGATTGAGCGTTATCAGCAGGTGCTGATGGACAGTGGGTAGTTGGCTGGGCTGTGGATGGGGTTGTCTTTGAGTCAAATGAACTTCTCTAAAGCAAACAGGCATGTCCAATTATAGAGTTCACGTCATACGAAGCATGGCAACCTATGTAAAAGGTACCCCACAAATGGGGACAGTATCTAGAATACTTCCCAGAAATAGGCAGAGTAACCAGCAGGCCTCTCATGTATTTGCTGCTGTTACACTATTAGTAAGACAAACATCTGGAAAACAAGGTTCGATATAGACTTTTAAAAAACTATATGATAGTGTTGGTTACCAAGATTGAGGTAGTTCTGGCAGGTAGGGGAAGATGAAGTAAATTCTCTTGTTTTCATGTACTGGTTAGCAGTTTTCAGTCAATTCAGGCCTTCACAATTTCTTTCCTAGCTTCTAAAGTTCAAAAGGTTCAAAAATACTAAAGAGGCCCCAGCTGCCTCTTTGATTTTCTAAATTCTAGCGATTATTTAAATAATATACATTCATTAATTCAGTCCCCAAAGTATTTGGTAAAAATATAAACAAATCTGACTGTCAACCTAAGAGTCACTGTGGAAAATTTTGAAAACAATAACATGAAGCAAAACAACAACAACAAAAAAAAACAACCGCATAATTCATGATTCAAACAAATCTAGGTTAAATTGCTATTCAACAACAAATTGCTATCAATTCCTTTGGTCAACATCTGTAGCTTACAGTGATTGGAAGTCAGTGGAGGCTTTAGGCCTCTCTCCCATATCCTCAATTCAGTGTCTAAAAACTATAAATCTGATAGGAAACGTGAATGTCTTAATGGTGTTTGTCTTTAGATGTGGAAATTATGGGTATTCCTTTCTCCCTTTTCTGTATTTCATAAATTTCTAATGAAAGAAAAAAACCAGATTTCTGTATGTTACAATAATAGCAAGTCCTTCTTAAAACTGTGCCAAATATACTGGCATTTATTAGCAAACAAACAAAAGATATTTATGCAACCTGTTTTGAAAACTTGGGGAAGTTCCACTCTCTGTCTCTTTGACAAACACCTTGGGTTTGTCGGGTTTACTCTGAGGCAGTCACAGTGACATCTTGAAGCCAGAATACCTACCCTGGCCAGATCAGTTGACAGATTCCTCCAGGAAGTAGGGGTACAATACAAGAACATGGAGCTCTAGATCTTGGTGCTTCCCTGATGGTATTTAGGTTACTGAACTTCCCAGATTCCATAACCTTGTTCAGGTAAGGATAGCGAGGTGTGCTCAATTTTGCATATTTTGACAACACTCATTTCACCAGTGGAAAAAAATAACTTGTTCTTATGTTCATTAACAAAGTCTTTGGGATAGGTTTTAATAGTAATTTTTGAACTGCCTGATAACCTCTTCAAGTGCAGATTCCTGATAGGGATATTTCATATGCTAAACAATAGATACTGGGACGTAGCACAACATTCATCTATGCACACAGATCTCAAACTATATTATACCAACGTATTTTGTGTTTCACAAAAATATATTTTCAAAATAAATCTTTTTTTATATTACTATTCATATTTTCCCCTTTAAATGGCTCAAAACTTAACTACAGCCTTTGCAAAAAAGATGACTAGGTCTAATATGAGAGGGTAAAGTGAAATTGAAACATTTATTTCTCAATGGTAAAAAGTAAAAATAAAATTTTCAAAGAATTTAAGTATTTTTTTCCCAAACTCTCAGATGAGCAAGGACATTTCCTATATAGTCACAAAACTATTATCATACACAAGAAATTTTACATGGATACAAAATAGGATTCATATAGAGTCCACACTGAACTTTCTCCAATTGTCCTCAAAATCTGAAGAACCTAGAATCAATTAAATTTTCACATGTTACATTTGGTTGCCATAGCTCTTTAGTGTCATATTCTGAATTTGTCTGATAGTTTCCTCATGATTAGAGTCTCTGGGGAAGAATTCTACACAGGTAACATTGTGTATTTCCCAAGTGTCCCATGAGGAGATACATAATATCACTTTGTCTCATTATTAGTGGTGGTCTATTTGATCACTTGGTAAAGGTGATGTCTGCCAGATCTCCCTATTTTAATTGTACAGTTAATCTTTTGCAGTTGATAAGTAATCTGTACAGCCGCACTTGAGACTATGTGAATGCCCTGCTTCTTCAAAACTTTTTACCCATTAGTTTTTCACATCCATTGATAGACCTTGTCTGAATCAATTATTTACACTGGTGTTGTAAATGGTGATTTTCTCATTTTATTTTTTCCTCTACGTATTAGTACACACTCGTCTATAATTTCCCTTCTTACCCTTGAACTTATGTATTTATTATTCATCTATTTTTGGTAACATGTTCTTTTTTATATTTTCAGTATGTTAAAATGCATTAATACCATGACTTTTGTTGATGCTAAAACTGTCCCAAATTTGACCACTTTGAGCACTTGTATCTCCAGTGTTCATTTTATGTATCCCCATCATTTTATTTGTACTTCTTTGCTTTCCCTCACAATCTGACATTCCAATGAGATACTGCCTTTTTCATTACTATATTTCCATGTGATTTTTCATCTGCCTGTGAGCTTTCTATTCTTTCCCATTACTTTCTCTATCTATTCAAGGATCAGTAATCACAGTTTTTTGTTTTGTTTTTTTTTTCGGTACGCGGGCCTCTCACTGTCTTGGCCTCTCCCGTTGCGGAGCACAGGCTCCGGACGCGCAGGTTCAGCGGCCATGGCTCACAGGCCTAGCCGCTCCGCGGCATGTGGGATCTTCCCGGACCGGGGCACGAACCCCTGTCCCCTGCATCGGCAGGCGGACTCTCAACCACTGCACCACCAAGGAAGCCTCAATATCACAGTTTTAATTACAGAAGCTTATAGTATGTTTTAATAAAGCCATCCCTCATTGTTCATTTTTTAGGGTTCTCATGGCTATTTTTATGTTTATTTTTCCATATAAACTTCAAAAATCGATTTGAATAGCTACATAAAGTAATCTTTTGTTTTTCTGATTACGATCATGCTAGATTTATTAATAAGGTGGGAATAAATGATAGCTTTATAATGTTTACTCATGCTATCCAAAAACAAGAAAAATCCCCAAAGTTATGCAAATTCTTTTATATTTTTCAAAAGTATTTTAATTTTTCCTCACATAGATTTTACACATTTTCTATTAAGTTATCCTTAAATGAATTCTCTTTTTGCTACTAATGTAAACTGAAGTTTTATCTTCTGTTACATCACCTAATCAGCTACTGTTTGTGTATAAAAAGCTTATGATATTTGTTTTTAGTTTAATATTCTGTTACTTTTACTGAATTTCTAAAAATTATATTAGTGTTTTCAGTCTTGTATTTTTCCAAATATACTGCAATATCATCTGTAAATAGAGATAGTTTCACTTCTTCTATTCTAATTCTCGTGGCTCTATTGTTTGAGTCTGATTGTATTGCCTAGTGCCTCTACTACACTTTTATTTATTATTATTTATTTACTGATATAAAATTTTAATGAATACAAAAAAATAGTAATTACAGGACTATAGTCCTAATTAATACAGGTGAAAAAATTCTTAACAAAATATATAGCAAATTAAATCCAGAAAAAAGTAAAAATAATAAAATATGCATCACTGAATTTTGTTAGAGGAAAAAATGGCTGAGTGGACACTAGGGAAACAATCAGCTCTCACTCCCACAGTCTGTTTTCCTCTCTGCAGCCAGAGAGAGCCTATAAAGACCTGAGCTGGGCCACCTCCCTCCTCAGTAAAAACCTTCTATGGCTCCCACCACCTTCAGAAGGCCCAGCTCCTCAGGTGCCATTCCACAGCTGATGCCCGCCCACCTGCTCTCTGGTCCCAAGAGACACAGTTAGACTTGGAGGTTTCAAGAACTTTCTCAGTTCAGTGTCACATCCAAGCATAGGCACATGCTAGTTCTTGTGCCTGGAAGCCCTTCCTTACCTCATCCTACTGTACGGTTCCAGAAATTAGAAGCGCTCCACACAATCCCTGGTCTCGATTAAGGAGGACCAAGGGCCAAGAATGACTCACCTCTCGGTACCCCAAACTCTAGGGCAGAGAGAGCGGAAGGCGAAAAGTCCTAGGACGACAGCAACCTCTACATCCGGGTCCGGAGGCTAGTAGAACGAGGCTCCCAGTGGCTGGCAGCCCGAAGCCCACCCACTCACCAGCTTCCAGCTCACTGTAGCCCGCCCACCCTGTGAACTGGGCGGGACCTGGGCGGGGCCTTCAAGCTTAGTGGATCCCCCATTCGTTTGGCCCTGGTCGGGGCGTGACCTCGGCTGACCTACGCTCCGAGCCTCTGTTTACCGCGTGTAAAAGGCACGCGCCGCCTTCAGGTCCCTGGAGGAAGGAGGGTCGGTACGGAGCCGGGAGAGCAGCAGGCGGGAGTCGCGGCTCCTACAAAGGCGCAGAGGTTGGTCCTATTCTCTTCCTCCTCCTTTCCTGCTGCACGCCTACGAGCCGCCTGGGAAGCAGCCCCACCCAGGTCTCGGGTGTCCACCGAAGCGGTTCACTGATTCCCCGCCCCTGCCATACACACACACACCAGCCACTTCTAATATATTTTTAAATAGTAGTGGAGTTAGTGGGTATCCATGACTTGTTTTTGGCCTTAATGTGAATGCCTCTAGTCTTCGCTAGTAAGTAACATACTGACTTTAGGACTGCATTTTGTGTGTGTGTGTGTGTGTGTGTGTGTGTGTGTATGTGTGTGTGTAGTTATAATCATATATTAACACTAAAGAAGAAATTGTTCAGCTCCTATTCAACATTTTATTCAATGTTTTGATAATGAGGAATGGTTGTTAATTTTTGTCAAAGGCCACTTTAACATCTGTGAAGATGATCATATGATTTTCCTCTTAGATTTTTAGAATAATATCACCTGGTCATGCTATTTAATTTTTATGATGAATTCTTGGATTCTATTTGCTCATATGTTATTTAGATTTTTATTTCCATACTCATAAGTGAGATTGATCTATAGTTTATTTTTTGTGCTATCTTTATAAGGTTTAGATGACAATATAATTCTTGTTTCATAAAAGTATCTTGTGGCTTTTCTTCTTTTTCTATACTCAGAAATAATTTAAGTAAGTTGAGAGTATACTATCTTTGCAGATTTAGGGGGATTCCCTTGTGAAAACTGGGCCTAGTCCTTTTATAATAACCTTCCCCATTTATTCTATGAAAACTGGAAGACGTTATGTGATTCTGCAAAGCAGAATGTTCCAACCAACTAACAGCTTTACAGAGCAAATGTCTTATGTATTCTTCAAGATCTCGCTCATATATCATATTCACACTCCACCCTTCACTCAAGGACAGAATCAATCCCTCCTTATTTATTTATTTATTTTTTTAAATTTATTTATTTATTATTTTTGCCTGCGTTGGGTCTTCGTTGCTGCACGCGGGCTTTCTCCAGTTGTGGTGAGCAGGGGCTACTCTTCGTTGCGGTGCGTGGGCTTCTCATTGCTGTGGTTTCTCTTGTTGGGGAGCATGGGCTCTAGGTGCACAGGCTTCAGTAGCTGCAGCACAGGAGCTCAGTAGTTGTGGCTTGCGGGCTCTAGAGTGCAGGCTCAGTAGCTGTGGCGCATGGGCTTAGTTGCTCCATGGTATGTGGGATCTTCCTGGACCAGGGATCAAACCCGTGCCCCTGCACTGGCAGGCGGGTTCTTAACCATGGCGCCATCAGGGAAGTCCCCTCCTTATTTCTTTTACATTCATAGCATTATGCATATGTCTTACAGATTTGATCACGTGTTGTAGCATACTTATTTATGGAGGTGACCATGTCTCTAGACTCTCAAAGACAGAGACACCAATTTATTCATGTTTGATCCTTCAGCCACAAAATATTGCTTAGCCCTTGGTAAGTGTTCAAGAAATATATTTTGAATAATAATGAAGAAAAGGAAAAAAAAACAATGAAAGCCCACTTTAAAATATAGGTAAAATCTCATAGGGGTTTTGTATTCAGAACACAAGATTCCTAGCATTAAGTACTATATGTGCTCAACAGGTAATAACTTGTCCCCACGTGAAAGCCTGCTGCTTGGTTCTTTGGACAATTCCTAGAGAAATCATGAGATTTCTCTCTTGCCTGTAATATCAAAGCACAGTATCCAGCCTACTGATGGTAGTTCACTATGAAAATGTCTGTAGGGATGAAATTCTCCAATTGGGGTCAACAACGATAAGGAAATGCAGGCCATGTGTTGTGCCTCTGAGACTTTTTACATGCAACATTTGTTTTAGAATTATAGTTTCACATTAGCTGAATATAGTTTTGAAATGTGTCTTCCACTGGAGTTCTGAAAAACAATGTGTTGTATCCTGAACAACAACTTAGCAGTTCTCATACCTGGGCTTTCTTCCCAGTTCCTGTGCTATTTCCCCAGACAACAAATTAATTAAATGGCCTTTGGCCATAACTCTTTCCCTTGAGTCAGCTTTTCTCTCATTTAAAGTGTAGAGATAGGAGGGATTTAATTAGCCCAATGCTTGGCACATTGCACGCACTCCATAAATGTCTGTTGAGATTTGGAATTCTCTTTAGATGAAGGTCAGTTTTGCTATTACTATTAATTTATGAGCATATCAGTAATTCCTGTGCTGATAATATTGACGGTGAACAAGGACTTAAGAAAAGTTAACTCATAATTTACAGGAATCTATCATGAGAATTTGGATTTTCAACAACTCTCCCATTTTGAACGTATTCACTATTGGTTTAATGTTCTAAGGCTGTGATTCTACGTATAAAGCTCTGGGATTCTAAAAGAGTGAAGAACTGCAGCAATTACCTGGATATTTCCACTGGAAAGAGAGAGAGAGAAAGAGAGAGAGTGTGTGTGTGTGTGTGTGTGTAAGCCCAGACTAAATATAGAGTCTTCATTCTTTATGTAAGCTACTTAAGGGAAAGGATATTGTCTTAATTTTTATCTCTACAGCAAAGTTATTATTGCTAGTTCAAATCCAAAACTATGCATAAATTATGAACAGTTTAAAATCCTCTTAAAAATAAGTTTTTAAAAAAGACTTTGCCTAACATTGTTTTTACTGACGTAGAAGATTTTTCTTAGCTGTTGCCACACTTAACATTTCTTACTGACGATCTATGTTATGATGATGGCAGTAAGCAGAAAAAGCTTAAGGAAATACACACAGCGCTGATATTTTACTGAAATGAGTGTAGCACTAATTCATAATCATAATTCAATTTTTAAGTAAAAATCAGACTTTCCAGAGTGTCATTCCCTTAAGGCTGAATGTTTATAGGTCCAAAGCCTATGTGAATTTACACAGCTGTTTTGAGGCTTTGCATATTTCCTTGTTTTAGGTGCTTTGATTTTTTTTTTAAAGGGGCATTTTTATACTGAAATAAAACACAACTGTTAACACCAGCCTCAAGGGAAAAAGAAACTAACAAACCTACAGCTTAAAATGTTTCAATATTTTGCCTTTAAAATCTTGTATCCTTTAGAAGTTGGAAAAGTAAAAGCCACCCCCTGCCAAAAAAAGACTGAGGACAAACTGTCATGATTTCAGAAAATGATAGCAGAAGTGCAAGTGTTAATACTAGAAAGTTTGCCTGTGAGTAAAATGGTACCTCCGTAACAGCCCCTATTTAAATGTTTTTGAATCTTTCCTTGGGCACGGGTGCCTCTATATTGCCACCATTACCACACAATGCGAGCAGTACTGCAGAATGTTTTCTGCATGGTACCCAGCCAAAAGTGAAACAAGTTGCCTACAGACAGAGAGGCCATTTATAGAACATATTTGCTCATACCAGCGCTAGGCAGTAACTCAAAGGCAATGCAAAGAAGTCATTTCTCTTTACCTTGCTGGGTGCCACTCTGACCTGGAGAGCCATGTACACATTCTATGTCAAAGAGGTGGTGAAAGCCACACTCCTTATATCGACATCTGGGAGAAGAGACAGTTGTCACAGTGAGCTTTGCAATTACTCCTGAAGACTGTGAGACTCAGTAGTTCAGGATGATTGGATTACACAAAAAATGAGACACACGCCATCTGTGAACCACGCATAAGCTACTGAGTGCCAAAATGAACATCTTTATTAGGTGACTGAGTTCTCATACCATTTGTAGTTTGGTCAAGTTTGAAAGGGGAGTTGATTGTTTTTAGACAGGGCTGCAAATAGGTAGGGACTTGAAATTCTCCCTGGCTGTGAGAGTAATTACTGTCTCATACTTAAATTAGATACATGGCTTTTCACTTAGGAAGTCCTGAGGTGACTCCAGAGGAGGCTGCTGCCATCCATGTTAAAGCATGACCTGGCCTCTCTGTTTCATTTGCAAAGATCAGAGACTGTTGGAGAAAGAAATCATTACTCCCTTTCACATCATGACAAAGCAGTATAAAAATTCTCACTTTCTGTTGGGAGCGGAAGGATTTTTATACTCCAAAATAATGGCTTTTTTTTTTTTTTTTTTTTT